>NW_005871575.1:0-73524 GCF_000147115.1 Myotis lucifugus | reverse complement strand
GGATGATGGCTGTTGCAGCTGGTCACACACCCTTCAGGGTGGGGGTCCCCACTGGGGTGCCTGGCCAGTCTGGGTGAGGGGCTGAGGGCCGTTTTCAGGCTGGCGGGTGACTGAAGCTCCCACGCTCCTTTTTTTATTTTTATTTTTTTAATTCTGGGCCAGCTTTAGCTCTGAGGCTTTGGCTCCAGCTCTTAGGCCTCGGCTGCTGAAAGCAGGTATCTGGTTTGTTTGGGTTCTGTAATTGAAACAATGTTGCGGTCCTGCTGGCTGAAGCCCGGCTAGCTGAAAGCAGGTTTCTGGGGTTTTGTTTAGCTTCTATATTTGTAACAATGTTTCAAACTGCAAGCTCAGAGGCCGGCAGCGGCAGGCGGGGAACGTTGGAGTCCTCCGTCACTGAAGCAAGCAAGCCTCATGTTCGCTTCAAGCTGCCTGGCTGCCGGCCGCCATCTTGGCTGGGAGTTAATTTGCATATCGCCCTGATTAGCCAATGGGAAGGGTAGCGGAGGTACGGCTAATTACCATGTTTCTCTTTTATTAGATAGGATTAGAGCTAAGTCATGTGTCACCCTCAGCTCCTTAGGTTGTTAGGAAGGAACACTTTTCTTCTTTACCCTCAAGGTCTTGCACTGGTCTTGATTTGGATATCGTGTGGCCACCTAAACACCCATATGGATCACATAGATGTGGCAAATAGGTGTTCAAGGTGTCATGCTTGCTTTGGGGATTCAAAGTCTAGGGAAAGGTCAGGGTCTTTGAGTGTTCCTCACACTTTGTATCATTAATCTGTAAAACCCTAGCTTCTGTCTCATAGTCATCATTTTCACTATTACTTGGTCTTTCTAGTTTATCTCTTCACTCGATGGATGGCCTGTAGATCTTTGAATCTATGAGCCACATTTAGGATTTATATTTTAAAAAAATATTGGAGCTGTTTAGTCCATGTTCTTAACAAATCTCCTTATATATCATGAAGCAAGTCTTTTCCCTCTGCTTGGAGAAGCCTTCCCCCATCATCGGCCTAGTGGAACTCCTTCTCCACGCTCTCGAGGCTCTTTCTCCCACCTCCTTCCTCCACGGAGCCCCTTTTCTTCGGAGTTGTTGGGACATAGTTAGTACCTCAGCTTCCCCTATATTACAAAAGGTTCTTTGTTTTTTCCACCAGGTTGGCCCCAGTACCCTACCCCCATACCCAGGGTATCATTTAGGGAGCATAAAGTGTGTTCCCTTCCCTAATAAAAAGAACAAAACATGCAAATTGGCCCGTGCCCTTAAACCCACGGCCCCCCAACCCAATCAGAGCGGGCTATATGCAAATTAAACCCAACCAAGATGGCCGGCTGGGCAGCCACGGAGCTGGAGCAAGCAGGAGGCTTGTTGCCCCAAATGATGGAGGAAGCTAAGCTTCCCCGCCTCCGTGAACGGCTCTGAGCTCACTCAAAGCAACAAAGTTTCAATTATAGAAGGTAAATAAACCCCAGGTACCTCTTTCAGCCCGCCGTAGCCACGGAGCAGGAGCGAGCAGGAGTGGGTTGCCCCTGGCGATGGAGGAAGCCAAGCTTTCTGCCCGCCCTGGCCGGCTCTGAGCTCCACTCAAAGCAACAAAGTTTCAATTATAGAAGGTAAATAAATCCCAGAATAAAAAAAAAAAAAAAGGAGAGGCTGGGAGCTTCCGTCACCAGGGAGGCTTGGCCAGCCTGAAAATGGCCCTCAGCTCCTCACCCAGACTGGCCAGGCACCCAGTGGGGACCCGCCACCCTAAAGGGGGTGTGGCCAGCCTGAAAACAGCCATCAGCCCCTCACCCAGGCTGGCAAAACCTCCATGGGGTGAGGGTCCCCACTGGGGGGGCTTGACCAGCCTGCAAACAGCCACCAGCCCCTCACCCAGGCTGGCCAGGCACCCAGTGGGGACCCCCACCCTCAAGGGGGTGTGACCAGCTGAAAACAGCCATCAGCCCCTCACCCAGGCTGGCCAGGCACCCCAGCGTGACCCCCACCCTGATCCGGGACACCCTTCAGGGCAAACCAGCTGGCCCCCACCCATGCACCAGGCCTCTATCCTATATAATAAAAGGGTAATATGGAAATTGACCCTAACAGCAGAACGACTGGGAGAACTGGTCAGTATTACACACAGTGACTATCAGGGGGCAGAAGCTCAATCCAGGAGCTGCCCCCTGGTGGTCAGTGAGCTCCCACAGGGGGATCTCTGCTCAGCCACAAGCCAGGCTGACGGCTGCCAGTACAGCGGTGGTGGTGGGAGCCTCTCCCGCCTCCTCAGCAGCGCTAAGAATGTCTGACTGCAGCTTAGGCCTGCTCCTTGCTGGCAAGTGGACATCCCCCGAGGGCTGCTGGGCTGCCAGAGGGATGTCTGACTGCCAGCTTGGGCCCGATCCACCAGGGAGCGGGCCTCAGCCAGCAGGTGGACATCCTCCGAGGGGTCCCAGACTGCAAGAGGGCATAGGCTGGGCTGAGGGACCCCCCTGAGTGCACAAGTTTTTGTGCACTGGGCCTCTAGTTACTTCATAGCATAATGCTTGCTTTCTTGTATGTCTCCCTCATGTGGCCCTAAGAAGACTGAGAATCCCACTGTCTTAATCCCTTTCATAATCCCAGCACCCAGGCTCATACTGGGACATGGTTGGCACCCAACCACCATCAGCTGAGTTAAGGAAATCCCCCTTTAGTCTTAAAAGCATGGGTGCACACCATGCTGAGAATACATGCTTCAGAAATTAGATAGATTAAAGATGCCAAAACTTTGGTCTGTAGGGAGTGGGGGAGTGAATGTTAAAACCAAGGAGTTTGGGTTCAGACAAAGTTGAGTTCATACAGGTTTAAGTTCGAATTTTAATTTGCCTCTTGGATGGAGGCACTTAATATTTCTCAAGTTTAAGAACATGATGTTGATAACCTACCACAATTGTTATGTGGATTAACGAAGACAATGTTATATGGATTAAGACTGTTCTTATTTGAAATCACAATAAAATAATAATGTAAACTGTAATTGGAAAATAAAAAAAGAAAAACAATTTTAATATTAAAAACAAAAGATAGTTCTTAGCACATGAACTTATGAAATTACTTGACTAAGGTATGCCAGTAGAGTGTGATGTCATCAACATCCTAACTCAAGTCTTTTACGTCGAAAAGCTGGTGGTGATTAACTTGTACCATTCTGCTTTCGGAGAAACCACACGTGCTCACGAGCATGCACACCCACCCACCCACACACACACATTCGGCCCCCCAATAATTCTCAGTGATCTTTCATTTGTGTCTAAAAACCAAAAGCCCAGAGTCAGTACTCCTTCAAACAGATGTCCTAACGCAGTGAATGCTAGTGTCACACTTCTAATGCATTGAGCAGTAGGGACGTGCATTCCGCCGTCTGCCTGCCCTGTGTAACTGCAGTGCAGCATCACTTCACCGTGCCATCATGCTGGTGTTGTGATGTGGTGTTTAAAAATAGATGTAAATAGTTAACACTTCTTTGAGGAGGAATCAGATCCTCGTGTACAGCCTTTATCAACCAGCTGGCTCCTGTGAGCGTCTTCCCAATGTGTGTGCAAACATTCCTTTTAAGTGATCAGCCGGCATAATTAGGTGAGATTGTACACTGGAAACACAATTCAGTTTTCTCTTCATCTTGGCTGGAAGAAGCAGCAAACATCAGGGACGCCGATACGGCGAGAAGTTAGATGTGGGAGATTTTTTCCAGCAGCTGCAGTACCTTGCTAATCAGCAGAGCTAGTTATTTATTTATTTGTTTTCCTTGTTTTAGTTCAAAGGTACGCGTACGGTGTGGCGGAACCTCAGCCAGAGCGCTAATTATGAAGCCTGGTACTGTCATCGCTGGCACAGATAGCAGCTCAGCCGGGGTCAGGCTCTGTGTTTTCATTCTATCTGGATGTTTTAGAATGTAATGCCTTTTATTTGGATGTACTTAAAATACTCATTGTATCATGGACTTAGCTTCAGGGAAACTGAATTTAAGACCTGGCTGGGAAAGGATTGGGGCCTGTGATTTCATTTGTGATTTTCAAACAAGTAGGAAGTTGTTGAGCAAGGAAACCAACCCAAACAGTAGCTCCTGAAGAAAGTGGTTATGGAGTGAGGGGACCCACATCCTAATATCAGTCGTGCCCTTGGGCAGGTCACTTATACTCTCGACCTCACTCTCTGATCCGTACAAATGGGGGTTTGGAAATAGCCAGTCCCCAGATGAATTGAGTGCCTGTATGCATCAGGCTCTGTGCAGATTCTCACCTGGGGAGCTCAGCTGCCCAGGAAGACAGATACACTACACATAGAACAAGTGTGCAAGGATCCTGCTGGAGAGCATGCGGGCTGTGATGGGTTCGTGGGGCTGCGTGATTCTTAATTGCATGAAGGCTAGCACTAGATTGTCCAGTGTCACAGCCATCACTGACATTTCTAGGGGTGTGATCTTGAAGAATACACCAACTTCTATTTATTGGGCTGTTGTGACATACGTAAAATATTGGCTGGCATGTAGTATGTGCTCAGTAAATACTAGTTGTTATTATGAGGACACTGAACAGAGAGAAATAAAATGATGTAGATGGCATGGGAAAACCAGACCTCTGAGAGGAAATATTAAACTGGGACCTGAAAAAAAAGTGGAAGATTTTAAGCCATCTACCCCATAGCATGCTCTCTAGGCAAGCTGACATGCTTTCTTCTCTCCATAGGTTGATTCCCAAAGCTCAGGTCAGTAGGCCATGCTACCTCTGCTTTAACCCATGTTCTTTCTATTAACCTACCAACCACCAAGCCTTCTTATACCAGATTAAAGAACTCTACTGTGAAAATAATTGTTGATACTCATGGGACAGATCGTAGGCACAGATAGCAGCTCAGCTTATGCACATGTATACGTATATGGTCTCATTTAACCTTTTTTCTTAACTGTCCTAATACATCCTCTTTTATGCCCATTTTACAAATGAGCTCCAAAGTGAAAGTTCCAGAGCTGAGATTTGAGCCGAAGTCTCTTTAGGCCAAAGCCATCTCATCCGAAAGCTCTTTAGCAGTTTCTTGGGTGAAAAAAAAGTGAGCAGAACATTCTAGAAAGAGAGGATGGCTTGTCTGAAGCCTCCAGACAGAGACATGTTCTAGGATTTCTTCCTTCCAGCCTTATATTTCATTATTTAATAATAGAGGCCGCGGGCTTCACTGTAGAAGAATGTGGGCAATTTGCCCAGTTATTTTTACTTATAAATTCCTTATCATGGCTTCGTCTTTGTTTTTTAACATTGGGATGGTTTTCATTCTCAGGTACCAAGGGTAAATGTTTTCAAATATCCATGCAAAAGGCCAAGGGTTTGAAAGGCTGTGGTCTGTTTTCAGCCTTTTTGAAAAACAAAAAACAGCATCTTCGTTATAAAAACAGTGCATGGGAACCCCCAGAATTACCAAATCGATGCCTCCTCAAGCAACCTCTCTGAGGGCTCAAAGTCTTTCTGGGAAGGAGGAGGGGTGGTGAATGAGGAGAAAGTGCCAAATGGGTGAAATAGTTTGGAGAAAATTGACTCCAGCTTTGCACATTAACAAAAATGTTTTTTTCCTTCTGCAGCTGTGAAGTATTTGGTGATTAGTCTACCCATTTTTAAATTATCAAATAATGATTAAGAAGTTAAAAAAACCTATAAATATTTAGAACATGACAGGAACACCACTGCTAATGGAAACTTGGCATTTAGAGAAATCAGGCCCAAGGGAAAGAAAAATATTTCCATACAGTCAAACATGACCCATTGGGTCTTTGTCCTAAAGCAACATTAAAATAGGACACATAAATTGTCAGGCTATTTTGAGTACGTACTGTGCAGAAAAAAAAAATTCTGTTTTTCCTCAATTCTCTCTCTCTCTCTCCCTCTCTCCCTCTCTCCCCCCTTCAAAATATAAAACCAATAGGAATTGGGGTTAGGAAGATTGAGAACAGACTCTTTAAATACATTCTATTCACATGGGAAGATGGGAAGGAATCTGGGTAGGTGAGATTCGTTATTCTGCACCTTCCCCAGTTCATACGTATTTCCTCTGGAGAATCTTTGTCCCAGCAAGTTCACTGCCAGGAAAACTCTGCCCTCAGGTTTGCAAGGGGCTGACTCCTTCCTGCCATTCAGATCTCAGCTCAAATGTCACTTCCTTTGAGGTTGACATGTGTATCTGAAGTCATCACTGATTATCGGGAGCTGGTCCTCCCCCTCCCCCCATTTCATAGCACTTACCACAGTCTGCAATGGTCTGGTTCCTTTATTTATGTTCTCGTTCCTTGTCACCCCCCCTCTGCTAAGCTGTAATCTCCAGGGGACCTTGTCTGGTCACTACTGCCAAGAGCAGTGCCTGGTACAAAGTAGGCATCCAATAAATATTTTTGAATAAGTGAATGAAAAAAATGCTTTAAAAATAGTAAAGAGCTCCCGAAATATATTATTATGTAAGCTTTTTTGAAATTAGGAAATTAAAAAAATCTATTTTTGTTTATTTTTTTAGCAAATAGTATCATATATTTTCCCCAAAGTGCATTTTTACTTTACTCCTCATGTACTATTTACTTGAAGTTTAATATCACACACCATTGCTAGAAATTTAGGAAATCAGTATGTGCCAAAATAAAGTGCCCTTGCATTTAAAGTAAAATATATATTTTGCTGTTGGCAGAATATACAGGAAAGAGTCTGCATTGTTTTCTATTTGAGAGAAGAAAAATTACTAGGTCCCATATCCTGGCCAAGAGAATCCTGTGGATCAGAGAAACAAGGTCATCCACAATTCACGTTGACTCTTAACACTTCAGAATGGGTGCCTGTCAACATTTGTAGAACTGCTGAATCATGGAGTTTCATTATAAAAGAAAACGTGTGGTTCATTCACTTCACCCAGCCCCCAAATCCGACACTTGTATCCCTAAATCACTTCTTTAATTTTGCAGATTGTATCCTCTGAATTAATTTAGCATCAATATGATATTGCTCACACATGTGTTTTGAAATATTCTATTGAAGTTTAATTTCTAGACTTTATATTTTATAAAAAGTGAATTGTGCATGTTATATCCCGAATTGGAAGGATGGTCCTAATGCTTTGGAGGCAGTAAAATTTCCTTTAAAAATAATGCTTGAAATGAACACAGAATATCTGAGCTGATGCTTGGGAACATTTGCTGTGCAGAGATTTTTGTTCTGAGGGTTGAAGGTTGGGTGCCGGGAAGAGATTTTCAAAAAAATCAAAATTGGACCTTAAGTGGAGAACGTTTTTTTTTTTTTGAGTTTGAATAATAATATATGAGCTGATAAATATGTCAAGAATAGTATGGCAAATAGTAATTTTATTCAGGGTCTTGTTCAAAGCAAGTTAGATATAGCCTCTGTTTTATACAAAATTATGGTTGAAATTATGACATTCCCAGAATCATATCTTTTTGGTCTGAGAGGAATCATAAAAGGTTAAGACTGTTCTATCTACAGTAAGAAATACTTTTTTTTGTATGATCTAATACACACACACACACACACACACACGCACATACACACACATGCAACCACACATGGGGAAATAGGCAGGCACAACTAACACTAAAGGTTCACAGTGCGCCCCCTCCTTGTATAAGATATATTCTACTTTTTATTTTATGCCACTTCATTTAAACGAGGTTACTTTTGCCTTTATGCATTGATTTAAAGACACATTATTTGGAAAATACTAATCTGGCCCAAATGGGAAGACAGAGGTGCAGAGAGGGGGCCCTACTATTCAGGGGATCAGGTTTTCCTGCTTTTGGGTTGCCAACAGGCCTTTGTTCTGGGTCTGTAAGTCTCTGGAAATCTGACTTGCAAAATAATTTAAATTGTCCTTAGGAAGGATCTCCCCATGGACCCTAAAAGAGATAAGGGATCATAAAGAAAGAGTAGAGAGACCTGACATTTGCTGGAGAGGCATTTAGTCACAGGTACACTGTTTTTAACATTGTTATTAGTGATGTGGGCACGAGGTTCAGCAGCACATTAATCATATTTGTGACATCAAATCATGTAGAAGACAAGAGAAACAGGCATTACATCTCTATATCAGGAGACAGTCGGAAGGCGAGCTGGGAGGAAAATGAAACAGGAAGATGAAATGCAGGCAAGTTCAAGACTTGGAATTGGATCTGTCGCTGTACCAATCCTTTGCAAAAAATCACTTGAAGCATTTCAGTTGAACAAGTATTTACCGAAGAAGGTTTGTAACATGACAGGCAAGGCACTGTACTAAAAAATGAGAACTCCTAAGCAAATAAGGCCTGTTCCTCCCATAAAGACCTCACAGCCCTACAGGCAATGCAGACTGAAACCAATAAAAATAACACAGGGTGATGGGTGCAAGAATATGGTATGTACAGGTTGCAGATGCCATACAGACGGGGGAGTGAAAGCTTCCATGTGCGCTGATGTGTGTCATATGGGCATGTAAACAGAAGATGTAGAAACTAGGGGCATACATTAGAAACTGAGACTATGTAGACTATGTATATAAAGGGAAAAAAATAGAAACCCACAAGAGTTTGTATATTTGAAAACCAGATTTGGCTCTTCCTTTCTTTTTGTGAAGGACAAAAAAAAAGCAAACAAGATGAGTTACAAGCTGTCATCAGAGAGAATGAGAATTAAAAATCAAGATATAATGAAAGAAAAGTGATCCATGAAAAAAAAAAATTTTGAACCTGGGAAAAATAACATTGAGTAAAGGAAAACAAATTTCATTAACATCACATATAGGGCATTTGCATTGTCTCTGGAAGTAACAGGATTTTAAGCCAAGTATATTAGAACTCTGTATGTGTTTATTTATCCGGTCACTCAGGGAAGCTGATACAAGGAAAATAACCTGAAGTCACTGCTCTTCCAAAGCTTACAGTCAGATAGGTGGGGGGAATCTTTAATCAGATACTTGTGCCAATATACTGTAATAACTTTGTCACCTTACAACAGTGGTTCGCAACCTTGGCTGCACATTAGAATCACCTGGGAATCTTTTTAAAATCCTGATTTCTGGGCCTCATCCTGGAAATCAGGATTTTAAAAAGATTCCCAGGTGATTCTAATGTGCAGCCAAGGTTGAGAACCACTACCTTACAAGGAAAAAGCAGGGTGAACTGTGAGAGGGGCAACAGGGGATCTGGTATTGAGGAGCTGCCTTAAGAAGTTCTTCTCTAAAAAAACTGATGCTTGACTTGAGGCTTGAGGAATGTGTTACATAGGTAGGAAGAGAAGACAGGGGAGAGCAGTTTAGACAGAAGCTATAGCCTGCACAAGGCCTTGTGGTAAGAGATTTTACAAAACAGGCTTTGGGAAAAAGAGAGGATTTTTTTGGAAGGGGTATGGATTTCAATAATTCCATATAACCTCAGATAGAAATGCTTTACATTTATTTTATTGAATGCCAACAAAAATTCAGGGGTACTTAAGACCCCAGTGGAATATTTTGGGTAGTGTAAACCCTTTTGAATCCAGGAGAAACAATGAAAGGAGGCTCCTCTATGCTTCCTCAACACCCCCACACCCTTGTGATGTCACTAGTGTCAAGGATAGTTTAGAGGGCCTTATGGAAACTGAAGTGTTTGGTCTAGTCAGGGTACTGAGCAATATAGCATCATTATAGCTTTCAGTCAGAAAACCTGGTTCTAAATGCAGCAGGCTTTTACACTGTCATCCCAGCGATAAATCTGATGAATGCAATGAAAACCACAATACCTTGCTTTGGACTTGCAATTAAAAATGTTCATTAAAGTTCATGTTCTTCTACTCTGTGATAATGTTTAGGCTTGATGTGAACAAATGCTAAGTAGTACATTTGCATGATCAGAATATATAGAATTGTATTTCCCCAAATGCTCTTCTTTTTCATAAATCAGTCACTGCTTCTTAGAAGGAAAATAAATTTGCTTTTGAATAGAGCAAATTTTTTCTCCCCATTATTAGATTCTGCATGCTTGAATGGGTTGCAGATCTCACCAAGACCCAGATGAAGGCCCACCTTCTGCAGGCAGCTTTTGTCCTCTCTCTAGTTGGCTTTGACCTGCCAGTTTTCTCATGCCCATCATTTGAGAGACACACACACACACACACACACACACACACACACACACACACACACTGACTGGCCAGATTATTATGACTGGCCAGATTATTATGACTACCCCATCAGTACTTCATTGGGTCACCTTTTGCCTTCAATACTGTGGCGATTCTTCTTGGCATTGACTCCACGAGATGTTGAAAGGTGATGTGAGGAATCTGACACCATGCCTGATTAATAGCACTGTCCAGTTCTGTGAGATTTGATAGTTGAGGAACCAGCTGCCTGATGGCTCTTTTAACTTCGTCCCACAAATGCTCAATTGGATTGAGGTCTGGTGATTGTGGGGGCCACCTAATGTTCTTAAAACCACTCCTGCACAATACAAGCACCGTGGCATGGCGCATTGTCTTGTTGGAAGAAGCCATCTCCATTGGGATACGCCATCAACATGATGGGATGAACTTGATCAGCAACGATACTTAGGTATGTTGTGCTATTCAGACGTTTATAATGGTGTGGCCCTCTAGCAACTTCAGCATGAAATTATAGCTAATTTGCCTACAAACGTCAGGTGGTCATAATAATCTGGCCACTCAGAATATATATATATATATCTCCTCCCCACTCCCCATTTAACTCTCTTAAGTGCTTACATTATTTTTTCATCCTGATTACATTTTAAACCTCAGTTGGTAGCATGGCAGCTGGCACTCGATAACTTCTCAATGTGTCTGCTGATGGAATGGACAAGAAACAAAGGGGTAGGAGTGTGGCACCAGTTTGGGCTCTTAAGTCGCAAGAAACAGAATGTGACTCTTGTTAACTGAAGAAGATAATTTATTGGAGGATTACAGGGGCTGCTCAGAGGATGAGAATCAGGCTGGAGAGAGTTGGGGACCAGTGAACACATGGGAGATGGGTAGGTGTTTGCTGAATGCAGTGAGAGGTTTATTTCTCTCTGGGGAGCTGGGATTCCAGAGGACATGTGAAGGTGACTTTCTTTGTCTTGCTTCGTGCATTCTGATAGTCATAATGATATCCTCACACATTTCCTGTGTTCAGTTTGTGTTGGGATCTCATTGAAGCCCCTTTCTGAATCCCTACTCATTTACTCCTCACAGTAATCCTGTGTGTTAAGTACCATGAATATTCTTACTATACAAATGAATAAACTGAGGCATACCAAAGAATCAGAAGTATCTGTCACCAACGTCTCATTTTATACTCTGCATCCCATTGGTAAAGTTTGAATGTTAATTTTGTTTCTTAACCATCTTGCAAGAGTATGAAGAAGATTAATGAGGAAATGTTGGCATAATATTTAGTGTTCCCTGGAAGAAAGCGTCTGGTGAATGCAATTATTGTCATGCATTTTCATAATAATGAAATATGAAATATCATAGTATTTTATGCTCTCCTTCTCTTTAATTCATCTTTCCAATCCTCATACACCATCAACTTATTTTCAAAGCCAAAGATTTCAGAATAGTTACTCTTTAAGTTTTTTTCTCCCAATTTTATAAACATATGTTTATTTATTCTAGTCTTAAGTATTTATCATTTTTCAGAGCCCTAGAGATTCAAGAGATTAAACCTTGGATCAAAAAATAGCTATAATTCTCTCGGTGGGCAGATGATCAAATTTGGATTTGGGGGAACAAAACAAGCTGTCCTATGTTAAAAGTGAAACTGCAACCACAGAGTTAATGCCCATGCTTCTTAGCCCATAATAAGGAGCCCTTCCTGTGTGAAGAGAAAAGGGAAAGGAGAGAGGGAGAGAAAGTGATCCGCAAAGAATTTCCCCTTGATTTCTTGTCACTCACCCAAATGGCTGGTGATAATTGGACACTGGAGACATTTGTGAGATCAGACAGGATATCACTTCCTTAAGAAGCGACATCTCTGACAATGAAGGGTCGGTCATTATCTCCAGACCCAGGGGCTCTCTGGCTTGGCTAATGCAACGTGCTACACCTCAATTATCAGAAAGTATGGTGAGAAATTAGAAAAGATGGGACAGGAGACTTCATCCAGGTGGTAAAGTTTAAGAGTATTTGTGCTAATCCCAAACTTCCCTTCTTTAGTAAAATAAAGACAAAGGCAGGATTGGGAGCCCAGAAATAAATTGATGAAAAGAATTAGTAAGCCTATGAATGAGCTTTAATAAGCTTGTTGACTAGAATAATATAATATTCTTTGTGTCAGTCTGCCAAGTTTACAAAAGCACCTTCAAAGAACAACTATACCTGTGCATATACTGGTTTCCCTCTTTTCCCCTATATTTACTAATTGCATTTCCATAACACTCTTCCCCAATGGAGAGCAAAATGTTTTGTAGCAGATCTAAGTCCAAGTTGATGTGTTTATATTATAATATAAATGAAACTAGAGGCCTGGTGCTTAAAATTCATGCATGGGGGGGGGGGAGGGGAGGGTCCTCTCAGCCCAGCCTGCACCCTCTCCAATCCGGCACCCCTTGGAGGATGTCCGACTGCTGGTTTAGGCCCGATCCCTAGGATCGGGCCTAAACCTGCAGTTGGACATCTTTCTCACAATCCTGGACTGCTGGCTCCTAACCACTCACCTACCTGCCTGCCTGATCGCTCCTAACTGCCCCCCTGCCAGCCTGATCACCCCTAACTGCCTCTGCCTGCCAGCCTGATCACCCCCAACAACCACTCCTGCTAGCCTGATTGCCCCAAGCAGCCTGCTGTTTGGTCGTTTGGTCGACCCTCACTGCCCCTCTCTACCGGCCTGGTGGCCCCCACAGCCTGCTGCTCAGTCATTTGGTCGCCCCTCACTAACCCCCCTGCTGTCCTGGTCGCCCCACGCAGCTTGCTGCTCAGTCGTTTGATCGTCCCTCACTAACCCCCCCACCAGCCTGGTCACCCTACAACAGCCTGCTTGTTCAGTAATATGGTTGCCCCTCACTAACCCCCTGCCAGCCTGGTCGCCCCATGCAGCCTTTTCAGTCGTCCGTTCGGTTGCAATGGTAGCTTAGGCTTTTATATAGATAGATGCTTATTCTGTTAAATTAAATTTATATATTTAAGATGGAGCAAGTGTATATTTTGAGATGGGTAAACTGTATTTAAAATATGATAAATTCCACAGTACAAATAGATTGGATGATCATTATAGAACATATGGTATGATATATACCCTTTTTTGAAAAGATTAATTTCCAGATTAATGAGTATAAAATTAAGGCTTGTAATATAGTATTAAAAAGTTTAGTCAGTAGCAATATTTGAATGCTTGATTAAAATAATATAGTAGAATGATTTAAAGACTGTTCTGTTCAGTGGTACACATTCTAATCAGTCTATTAAAAAGCATTAACTGAGCAACTATGGGAAGCAAGGACTCTTGATTTGGATGGATTGACTGTGGGATATAACAATGGCTCCATACGTGACTTCTCACTAGTGCTCAACAAGTGTTTGCAACACAAAAGAAGAAATAAATTCAGAAATATTGAATGATATTGAAGAGTTTTTAGAATAGGTACTATGTGCATGAATCAGTTCGCTTAATCTTTAGAACACACCTGTTCTATAACTGATTATTCTTGTGTTAAGAATGGGTAGACTGCCCTGACCAGTTTGACTCAGTGGATAGAGCGTCGGCCTGCGGACTGAAGGGTCCCAGGTTCGATTCCAGTTAAGGGCATGTACCTTGGTTGCGGGCACATCCCCAGTTAGGGGGTGTGCAGGAGGCAGCTGATCGATGTTTCTCTCTCATCGATGTTTCTGGCTCTCTATCCCTCTCCCTTCCTCTCTGTAAAAAAATCAATAAAATATATTTAAAAAAAAAAGAATGGGTAGACTGACAGATTGAGAAACTTACTTGAGGTCAGACATCTGGGAGGTAGTGAACTGAAATTGAACCTGGGTTTGATTGCATCTGTCATGGGGGTTCATGGACTCCTAGATCTTCAGTGACCCCCCCCCAAACCCCTTTTCAAATTTGATTGTAAACCTTCCTAGGAGGACTATGAATAACTTTGTTATCTTCTCAATAAAATTCATGATGAAATCCTGCATCTTCCCCCCAAATTTAAAAAGCTCATATACAACTGAAAAGCTAAGATTTAGTCATAACACAATATGTACACAATATACATAGGTAAATACATAAAGTTCAACAAAGGTATTGTGCGATTAATTGCCTGGGAAGGGCATAGGGTTTGGAGTGGTAGAAACCCTGTGTGGGGTGTGATTTTGGAAGGTTTTTCTAGGAAGAGGCATTAGAGAGGTGCCTTGAGGGATATCACTGTACTTGGGTCATGGACCCGGGTTCCAGCTTTGTGCACTGTGAACAGACTCCCTCCTCCTCTCCTCTCCCTTCTTAAAGCGACATTTGACAGTGAGGGAGAGTTAATTACCACGTGTTTTTCTCTCCCTAGAGCCCATTTACCTGCAAGGCTGCTCCATGAGCATTAGGCTGAGAACAGACAGGCAAATGCCATTTGGAAACATTCCATTCTGAGCAGATGTCCAGCTGCTCATTTAGTTCATGAACTGTTTGTCAATACTGACAATTAGTGGGCTAAAGATTGCATTGACCACATGACAAGAATCAATACGTTCAGTACTTGTTAGTTATTTACCTGCGAGTGTATTAAAGCCCATAGATTTCTTATAAATCCTTCAAAGCTGTCGTGCTATGATCCTCTCGACAACACACATTGACACATCAATAAATCTTTTTGACAAGGGTGATCTGGGAAAATCAATACCAGTTTATCAGTAATTCCCATGTAGTCTTTTTTTAAAATTTTTTTATGGGCCAGCAGAGGTTTAAAATCATTTCCCAAAGCAAGAGAACTGCCATGGATTAGGTGCTAGGCTTATAGCCACTGTACCTGGAGGTACTGATCTTGATTAAAGTCCTTTGCTCAAAGAATCTTTGTAAATCCCTTCTGAGGAAGAGAGACCCACTCACTGATAGTCCTGATGATGCAACAACCTTCAAAAGTACAGTGGGGAGTTAAAGATCTCACTCCATAGCCATTTCTGCCTGTGCCTGCCCAATATTCAACTCCTGTCTATCTCAAAGAGAGCTCGAGACCCTCCCAGCAATTCCTCGCCTTATTCTTCGACAGCTTTTAGCAAAGGCATGTAATATCTGTTTGTTGAACAGGTTTGTTTTACATTTTTTATTATTTAAACTGAATTAAACCTTCATGCTAAGCAAAAATATCCACAATTTAAGCCTACATACAACAACAGTGAATTAGTTAAGGATAGCTGCTGTAACCTCAAAATGTTATCTGCCATGTAATATGCGGTTCAGTGTAGCTGTTTCCTGACAGTGAGTGACTGTCCTCTACATGGTAATTCAGGGACCCAAGCTCCTTCCATTTGTGGCTCCTACATCCTCTAATGTCTGAGTGATCTTGGTTCAGCCTGAAAAAGTAGGAAAAAATAAGAGAGAAAGAGAAATGTACCCATTTCTTAAGACCCTGATCTGGAAGTGACACTTATTTCTTAAGCTTATAGTCTAAGACCTTAAAACAGGGCCATGAGATTCAAAACGAGATTTGTCAATGTAGTCCGAGGCAGGCTACCTCCTAGTGACAGCCCTACTCTACTCAAGGGGAGCCCAAATTTGCTGTGGTATTCAATGTATGGGATACAGATATGAAAAATATGCTGTTTTGATACATCACAATGTTTGCTAGCAAATGGGGGAGACAGTCCACCGGCCCTCAGCTAGCAGAATTTATGCAGGTTTTCCTTTCATTGCTAATCTCACTGGTAAGACCCCCTAAATAATTTTTATTTCCATGGGCTTCCATGGACCTCTGCTTTTGACAGAAAAGTCACTACATCAAAACTGTTTCTTAAGTCTCTCCTTTGAAAGTTCTATCAGCAGCAATTAAGCAGTTTTAGGGGATGCTGAAAAGCAAAGAGTTCATAATCATCTCACGTTTTCCTCTCTTTTTAAAAAATATACAACCTCAAAAGAGGTGACTGCACTAAACTTTCAGGCTTCCAGGTTCCACTGCTCATTAGTAAAACCCGCCTGCAGTTCTATTTGTCCCAGGGCTTTCTTGCTAGCCGCCTTCTCTCTGCCTCTTATAAAAATCTCTGCTGAACAGCCATGTCTGTGTCTTGCTGAAACTAATAAAATTATATCTATCGCTCTCTTGGGGAGCTCTATCCAGAGTCGCATTTGAGATCCAAAGACAAAGAGAAGTTTCTGCTGGCATTTTGCTGTAATTAAAGATCCCAGAGTTTTCCAGAGGGGCACATCTTTAGATGAGAGATATCTGCTAACTTTAGGATTGTTGAGGGGTTTTTTTTGTTTGTTTTCTTTTCTCCCCTCCCTCCCACCCTCTCTTCACTTTTCTTCTCTTTCCTTCTCCTTCTTAATCTTTTCCTTCATTAATTTCTTTAATGATTATACAAACTATATTTACTGTTTAAAGGCTTCTAACACTTTTTTTTATAAGCATAGAAACTCCCTTGCCATATGGAATTGGGAGAAGGTAAAATGCTTTATAAACAGCATAGCTTCACCTTGTGTAGATGAACTTAAATAGTTAAAATCAGGAGGAAAGTTCCCCATTGTTCTGCTTCCTAAGCAGTCATTAGATATTCACCATATTTTAAAGTCTTTTTTAATTTCTCACGTGCGGGCTGACCGATAAATGATTACTTGGAAGGACACAGGTGAACCAAGGCTGTGGGGAAAGAGGACACTGATCATTCATTGTCTTGGTTTTTGGCCATCGTGGTTTCTACAAACACAGCATTGGAAGAGAACACCAGTGGGGGCGGGTGTGTGTTTCTCCACAGCTCACTTGGCCGTGAGAATGCGGATGAAAGATCTGATGGGTTGTCTGCAGTGTAGCAAATGAAATAGCTCATTAGCTGTGAGAAGCCAATAATCTTTTGTGATTCACCAATAGCTCCTATTCCTCTGGGAAATTTATTCTAGGTGAGGCTGGAATAGTAAGAAAGGAAGAAGAAAGGGGACGATGTATGAAGGGAGGAAAGGATGAGTGACAGCATGCTTCACATCCTTGCAGAAGGCACAGTCTGTTTCTGACACACTCATTCTTCCTTGTATACAGACTGCTTTTAACACCCAGCTTTATTCCTGGTTAGAAGGTTGCTTTGGTTATTAATGATTAATTAAGGCCATATGGCTCTTCAAATATTCCACTTTGGGAATATTCTACTAGTGGTGAGACCATACCTGTTAACATATTTTAAGGCATGGTCACATATTGTTTTAACCTTGTGAAGTACACAAGACAGGAATATACACCCATTCTACAGATGGGATGATGAAATGACACATGTTTAGGCTTATATTTTAGGGGTGATAATTTAAAACAGGGCCACATCCACATGTAAGAGAGACTTATCAATGTACCACCAGTTTGGGACTGATCTAGGCCAAAAAGCAGTTTTCTTAACTCCCAATCCATGGCTCTTTCTACCAGGGAGATTTGAAATAGAATACTAATAATAATAGCTAACACGTATATAGAATTTTGTTAAGTTTACTTTTCATTTATGAACTCATTTAATCTTCCAAGCAATGCTATGAGACAGATCCTGTTATTAGCACTAATATGTACAGGAGAAAGTCGGGACAATGAGAGGTTAAGTAGCTTATCTTTAGAGACGTAACAGGTAAGGGAAGGAGCTGGGAACACTTCCTCTCAACACCAAACAGCTATCAGTCCCAAAATTTGTGCAAGATTCTTGAAGGTGTTCCATTGGCCTTGAGGATCCAGAATTCAGATTCAAGACTTATCTGAGTCCTAATAAAATCTGCAAAAAGAGTTTTCAGATATGTGGGAACAAAATCATCCCTAAAGCAGTTCCTCAGTCACAGTCGTCTTCTTTAAAGGCAGGGCAGCTTCCCAGATGGCCAGTGTCCAGTTGCCCCCACACTGAACTCAGACCAACCCGATGGGCAGTCATTCATACATTCATCTGCCACGTATGGCGTGCCTATCGTGGGCACTGAGCTATGGAAGACACAAAGGTGAAGACGCCCTGGTCTTTGACCTCAAGGAGATCTCAGCCTCAAGCGGGGAGAGAGATGTAGAATCAGGTCATTATTGTCTGCAGTAAGTGCTCCAACAGAGGCAGGAGCAAGTGCTCTTTAAGCCAGAGAGGGGAGGGACTAATTTGGGCCAAAAATATAGGAGTCAAGGCAAGTAGCATGGCTGCTGAGGAACTGAATCAGACAGATTGGGTCCAAGTTGTGGCCAGGTCAGTGTGTAGCTGGGGGATGTTGGGAGAGCTGCTTTTCTTCACTAAGACTCATTTTCTTATCCTGGCAAAGGTGGGTGATAAACCCCTCCTCCTGCGTAGGGTTACAATGAGGGTTACTCCATAAAACCGATCACAGAGTCAAGGTTGGAGAAGTGGGATGATATCAATAATAACCATCTTGAAAGCTTCACAGAGATTGTGACTCTTCATAATGACACTGCGGTTGATGCAGGTTGTCAGGCAGGGAAGAGAGAGAGTGTGAGCAGGAGGAGGACAATTCCCACCCCAGAAATCAGCATAAGCAAAGCCACGGAGTAATGTCTCCCCCTGGCACAGTCCTAAGGATACTGTGTGGCACTCGGCTCCACTTGCCTTTTCTCTCCGCAGGCTTTTCCTGCTCTCCTCGGTTCTACATACAGTCAGAGGAATCATCGTTCGTTGCTGTAATTGCTATCATAGCATTTTCCCTCCTGAGAGCTAGGCAGTGGTTCCCAATTGCCTCTTGCATTGGTTTGAATCAAATTGGTCACAGACTGCAACCTTACCCTGTACCCAACAGCCTCATCTCACCCCTCTCCATGCCCTGGATTTCCTCTCCACTCCAATCCAGCAAGCTGCTCATGGCTCTGTACATTATTCTCCACCCCCACCACCACCACCCTCAGGAGAGGGTGGACCCCCGCATAAGCATTTGACAGTATTTATAAAGTATGTGTTGTGATTTTAAAGTGATAAAATATGATGAAGCTTGGTGATACGGAGTGAGTTTTGTTGGCCTACCCAGCATTTAAAATATTTGAATGCAGTGGTGTAAAAACTGTTTGTCCCTGTGCTCCCCCGAAATTCATATGTTGAAGCCCTAACCCCAATGGGATGTTATTGAGAGATGGGCCTTTGGGAGATAATTAGGGTGAGATGAGGTCATGAGGGTGAGGCCCTCATGATAGGATTAGTGTTCTTATAGAAGAAATTCGAGAGCGTCCCCCTCACCTCCACCCTATCCACTGGCTAGGACATAGGGAGAAGCAGTATCTGCAAGCCAGGAAGGAGGCTCTCACCAGAATGAGATTAAGTGGGCACCCTGATCTTGGACTTCCAGCTTTCAGAACTATGAGAAAATGAACTTATGTTTACCCACCCAGTTTATGGTATTTAGTTAGGGTAGCCCAAGCTAACTAATAATCCAGTTTTATAGTTCCGAAACAAAGAGAAAAACAATAAAACAAATGAAGTAAACAACAAATAAAACAAAACAAAACAAAAAAGAAAGCTCACCAATACCTGGCTTCCCTCTCATGCAGCATCAATTGCCTGGGGCTGAGTAGAGGCTGCCCAGCTTCCACTGAACCTCCAGTAGCCCCTGGTCCTCGGTAATTCCTATTGCCTCCCTCTGCTCTGCTTGGCAGGCCTTGTCTGTACATCACCTGCAAGACAAGTGAGAATCACCCTTCTTTGTCAGGAACATACTTCATTAGAGACCAACTACTGCTTGTATTGCATAAATGAAACAATAGAGTAGCATATGCATATTTATAATCAATATCAATCAATCTCCATCAACAATGTGCCAAAACTGTGCTAAATTAATTGCTCCCTTTATCTCATTTAGTACATGAACAAACATAAAAAGGTATGATTATTTCCACTTTACAGGTGAAGAAATCAAGATGCAGGGAGGTTAGGCAACAATAAGAAATAAGCATAGAGTTGTAACCCAGATTTTCTTATTTCAACCCAATTCTTACTCCTTTTCTTCTATTTCTCATGATTGTGTGGTTGAAAATTGTTGGTTATATGTGAAACTGATATATATTCATTTTCTTTCTCCTCAGTTATTAACCATTTGGTGGGTTCACACACCTAACGACATGGGTGCTGCTTTGATTTGACTTAATTTTAAAATACGAGCAAACTTTGTCCCGAGTTCAAACCCTCCTCTATAATTTGAACTCTGAACTGTTTTTTAAATATGATTTACACTTACTCTCCTTTCCCAAATACTCTTACAAAGTGTTTCTAATATTGCAGCTTTCATGGGAAGTCAGCATCCTCCTAAGTTACTAAGAACAGTAATAGTTTCCTGGTTCCCAAGAAATTGATGAATTCAGTCATTTGAGTCAATGACTTGATGTAAGCTTGGGGACTTTTAAACTGAAAAGGGGATAGAAAACTTGTAAACAATGGAAGGGACCAACAAAATGGGGTCAGTGATTTCTAAATCAAATCAAAACAAAATGACATTTGCCCAATGCAACTCCTGTATATCACATCAACAGGGAGGCCTATAGAGTGCGTCATAGCTGCTTCAGATAACCTCCCTAGGACGGCAGCCCTATAAAGTCTTTCCTGTAAGCACGAGATGCAAAACCTATTTATTCTCAGAGCCAGTGGGAAGGGGGCTTCGGGTTCTGATGACCATCCTAAGACTCAGTGAACTCAGACAACAAAGGGTTCCTATTTCACGTTTTGGCCTAGTCCCTAGAGGCATTTTTTCTTAAAAACTGTGGCCTGAGATCAGTGCCCCTGGCGGTCAGGAGCTAACACTGCCACTCAGAGCCTCTTCTATCAGTCCTGGAGTTGGGACCCCCTCTCCCCCCTCCCCTGTACGCCCTCCCATATCCATTCAGTTCCATTGGCAGCTTCCCACACAAGCCCATCATCAAAGCCACCCCTCATTTCTGAGCTGTAAGGAACTTGGCCTGGGACAAGTTCCTTACACTCCTTATTTTTTGTGAGGGAATCAAATACTTCAGAGTATTGTCAAGAGATAGATGAGATGGCAGGAACAAAAACCATAGCACCTAATTTTCAAACAAATCCATCCTAATTGTTCCGAGTTTGGGCCCTGATGTCTGATTTGTTTGGATTCAACTGCTGCCACCATGTTGTTATAAGACCTCAGGGAGTTTTCACGACACCTTCTAGATTCATCTTCTTCATTTCTCAAATGAGAATGGAAACAGTTACCACTGCATAAGCCTGGAGAGGAGCAGATAAGAGATTCCTGTAAAGCATTTAGCACAGTGCTTGGCGCAGGGCTAAGCGGTGGGTATATTTTGGCTCTTGTTCTTTTCTAGAATTCTTTTCATACCTGAGTGTGTCGCTTCTAACAGATCTGACTTGTTTCCTGAAAGATGGACATCCGAGTGAGAGTGGGATGCAGTGGTCCAGCAAGATGAGCCATGGGCATGCACCCAGCTCTGTCCTTGTCACCCACCCAGCAGCCCTGGGCCACCCACACAGGTGACTACCTTGAGCTCTCCCTCAGGAAGGGTCACACCTCAGCCTGGCCTTTACCTCTTTCTCTGGAATGTCTTTTGCCAGATGGCTTTGTACATTTATATCTGGGACGAGAAACAATAGCTGTTGAAGACAAAGCTTTCAGTCTTGGCTGCTGTCCCTCTGGCTGGTTGGAAGCATAGGTAGGATGGAGTCTGCAGCTCTTGGTCTCAGCTCCCTTTGTCCACAGGGAGGAATGGGCCTGACCGTGGTGGAGATGCTCAGGGCAGTGGGCGGGGGGTGGGGGGGTGGGGGTAGGTAAGCACCACCCTTAATGCCAGCTGAGACCCAGCTCTGCAGTAAACACCATCTCGCTAATTTACCTGTGTGCTCTATAAAGGGACTGCTTCCACAAATGGAAACCACAGCCTCGGAGTGAGCACACTTTGAAGAGAGGGCTGGAAGTCGGGCTGCCTTAGGGGAATGAGGCATTACAGGATCCTGGACTTCTCTGGGAGCTTTTAATTGGTAATTGAAGGTAGTGATGGGGCAACACATTAGAGAGGATTTGGGATCTGCCTCTTTCCGGAAGCACCTTTTCTAAATGGATTGTCTCCCCCCCCCCCCCCACATTGTAGGTAGGTGGAGTTCAAAACATATTCTTTCTCTGTTCTTTTAAAATAGGGAACTTCTGTTTTTCTAGAAGGGTGATAAAACATTGTGAGATTTTAGGGGGACCTGTCCAATTTTAGAATTCAATTTCATATGAAGAGTGATGACAATTACTACACGGTGCCCTCGGATAATATAATTAGATCTGTGTAGGTAGATGGAAGGAAATCACTGGGGGAGAATGAATCGGGACCGGGGGGAGGGAGGTGGCTTAGAGATTTGTCCCCCAAAGGGGTTTTCTAAGAAAATGCAACTGGTATGAGTCTGCTTGCCTTCCTTCTGTGTTCCTTAGGCCCTTAGCTTCCCTCTCCTATGTGTGTATAAGTGATCCTTTAATGCTCCCAGTTCCATTTATTCATTCAGCACGTTTTGGGGGGCCTCACTGAGAGCCAACACCCTCTGCCTGGAGTTGGGAATGCACAAGTAAACAAACGAAAGCCAGTTTTGGACCCTGCCCTCACAAAGTGCAGTCTAATGCAGGCTACAGACAATTAAGCAGTAATTGCAATGCAATGAGAAAAGTGCTATGGTCTGTGAAGCCCTAGGGGCTCATGGGGGCCCCATCCATCTAAACCAGACTAAGAGTGGAAGGCGGAGCTGAAGTGCACCCCTTGGCGGGGGTGGAAGAAGGTTCCTGGAATGTGCAAACTCTTGGGCAGACAAGGAGCACTGTCCCCAGGATGGGGAATTTTAATTTGTCCTCAGGGTCCTGCAGGCACAGTCTGAAGAGAGTTTTCCACAGAGAGCACCAAGGTCAGGTTTTCGTTTTAGAAATGTGTCCCCTTCTAGTCCTCTCCATCCTGCCCATTCCACTTCATGACTGTCTGCAATGACTTAGGCACAACCTCCACTTAGCCTTCCTTTTGCGCTCACTGTCCAGAGAAGAATGATAAACTGCCAAAGGATACTTTTTATAAAAGGTAAAATAATGAATCTTACAATATGCACTAGAGAAATGCTGAAATAAGGTTATAAATAGATGCAGAAGCTGGTCTGTCCACAGAGCAATAACCTCACACCACTTGCTGACTCTCTGTTCTGTACTAGGCACAGGACTGAACTGGAGGGTAGGGTGGGAGGATAATCTTCTAGGTCTCTAATTTTCAAGAGATGCAGCATCCAGTGGAAAACAAATAAAGGAACGAGTAGACATCGGTATCATAGTGATATGCTAGAGAGAGAGCCAGCGTGTTCTGGGGATCCATGTGAGGGGCCCCCACTGCCTGAATAACTACCCCAGCTCTCTACTCTCCCCTTGCTTCCCTCCAGCTGTCAGCCAAGCTGAGCCATAATGAGCTCCAAAAATGCTGCTAGGGCGGTATCTCTCTGTTTTTGACATTCCTTCAAGGGCTTCCTGTTGGCCTCAGGATAAAGCCCAATAGGGATAGGACTAGAGTGAGATGAGCAAGGTGCCCAGGGGGCAGATATTAAGGAGGCTTTTGCAATCTTGTGCTCGTATGACCCTGAGAGTGAGTGCCTCCTTAAATTTTGCCCAAACTTCTCTGGGTGACTTACAGGCCTTTTATGATCGAATCTCTGCTACCTGTGGCCTCTTTAACTGCCCCCTCACCAATAACCTCTCTCTCTCTCTCTCTCTCTCTCTCTCTCTCTCTCTCTCGCCACACCCAACATCCTTCTCTTCCCCAGGCACTCTCTCACTTCTGCACCTTCACAGAAATGTCTAGATCAGTGGTTCTCAACCTGTGAGTTGCGACCCCTTTGGGGGTCGAACAATCCTTTCACAAGGGTCGCCTAAGACCATCGGAAAACACATATATAATTACATATTGTTTTTGTGATTAATCACTATGCTTTAATTATGTTCAGTTTGTAACAATGAAAATACATCCTGCATATCAGATATTTACATTACGATTCATAACAGTAGCAAAATTACAGTTATGAAGTAACAACGAAAATAATTTTATGGTTGGGGGTCACCACAACATGAGGAACTGTATTAAAGGGTCGCGGCATTAGGAAGGTTGAGAACCAGTGGTCTAGATGTTTCTAGAACAAGTTTTCTTCTCCTCTTCATCTGATCAATCTCTACTCATTCTGAAGGTTTTTAGTAAAGGTCTCTTGTTCCAAGATTTTCCTGCCCTCAACTCCTATTTTCAAGTATGTCTTTTCATAGTGCCTTCCACTTGCCCAGAGAGGCTTTTAGGCCATTGATCGTCAGTACATGTTTGTCTTCTGTCTGAATTTCATCTCTTTGAGGGCAGGACCATAGCAACCTTGCTCACTGTGAATTCCCAGTGCCTGACACTTGGTGCTCATGCTCAATACTATGCTATTGAGTAAGTGAGCACATGAATGCATGAGGGGATGAACTCAGACTGGGCATCACATCATGAAGGCTTCTAGGAGCAGGTGATGCTTGAGTCCAATTAAATCAAGAGAAGAGACTAGGCTTCAGTAAGCCTGAGAACTTTAATAACAGGTAGAATCATGAAATTGTCATTTTTCTTAAGTAAAAAAATGGTTGAGTGATCATCAAAGTCACCCTGATGATGGCTAACATTATTGAATGCTTAGTATGTGTTTCAGCTATTTACATGCATTCAATAACTATTGATGTTATCAACCTAATTAGGCAGATACTTCAATTATTTGCAGTTAAGGCACAGAGAAGTTAGGTAAGAGACCCAGTGACACCCAGTCCAGCAGCAAAGCCAGGGCTCCAGCCCAGGATGTCTGCTTCAGAACTCTGAAACCCTAGCCAATATCTTGAAAGCAAGGAGGGTGGGGCCCATGGAGGGGCATTAAAGAGGTTGTAAGGACAGGAGATGTGCATTTTTCAGAGATATCTGATGGGCAAATGGAATATAAAGCAATAGCTTTGGAGGAGCTGCAGGTGAGATAATCACGCCTCTTTCTTTAGAGCACCTCCTGGTCCCCACCTTCTGCCAACCATGGTGCCTACAGGACATACAGATGGCAACATGCCATTTCAGTGAGTTTGAAGTCAAACCATCCCAGCTCTTCTCCAAGGTGATAGCCCACACTGCCTAACCCACCAGAGTATATATATTTGGGCTGTTTGCTATGGGCTTTAAGGTCTTTAGTAAGTTCCAAAAGGGCCCTTTTCTGGCAAGAGAGGGGACCGCTTCTCCCCTTTGCCAAGGCCCTTCTTCTGGAAGTATGCAAATGGATTTTGAATGTGGTAATACTTCCTGGAAGGCAGTGCAGCTTTATGGCCGTTAGCTGTTAAATCTAAGATTTTACTGAGTGAGCTGGGAAAGGAGACTCAGATCCCAGACAAGTGCTTTCATTGCTCTAATGATCCTAGGTAGCTTTCAGAGGCCTCAGTTAGCTTCGACATCTGTAAGTGACTCTATGGCCTGCCTGCTCTACTTTGTTCTGGCCCCCAGGAGTCCGTCTCCAGACAATGTGGTGATTCTCACCACATCATGTTCAGATTCTAACCACACCATGTTCAGGTTCTCACCATACCATGCCCCTATTCTCATTACATCATGGTGATTCTTACCACATCATGGTGGTTCTCACCACACCATGTTCAGATTCTCACCATACCATGGTTCAGAGTGGTGCTCCACACAGTCTTGCTATAAAAACATGTGTATTTTGCCCAACAGTGACTTGGACTGCAAAGAGAGGTTACAACTAGGAATCATTACAAGTCCCTTTGTAATAATTTACAAATTATTTACATGAAGGATTTAGATCTAGTCAGGTGTTTTTATTTCCATGAAAAAAAAACCCCACACAACACTCTTCTTTATGTGAGTATAAATGACTGTTTATAAAACAAAATCCCTTTAACTCGAGTGAAAACACATCTTGGGTAAAGACCCAAGTAATTAAAAATAAGAAGCTTGAAATGATAACCCCAGGAACTGATGGCTTGATGGCTTGGGCTTCAAATGCAATCACACCTACTAAGTATAATTAAGCACAACCCCTACCTGAAGGCCCACTGAGCATTTGATGTAAACCCACAGAAGCCAGAAAACCCAGAGTTGAGGCTCTGAAGTCATCAGAATCACCCTGCTCTTGTTGGAGATGCTTTGATACTGCTCTTGCCCCTGGGGCAGGAGCTGCATGTAATTTAATCCAATAAGAGAAAACTGGGACAAAAACAACACGTATGTCAATTTCAGCTGTTTTCCTTTGTTGTCAGCTGAAGGAAACCTACAGATTCTATTGAGCACATTTAGAAATTAAGTGTCCTGACTTGGAAAATAAGCAAGCTTTATGACGAAAATGGCCACCTCCAATCTCTACTCAAATAACCTGAAATCCTGTTACAATGTTCTTTGGTCAAGGGGGGCTCTGTCTTTGGGGCTCAACTCCTTCTGATGGGGTATGAGGAAGGCTTGTCATCTGGAATGTGAAAATCAGGACCTTCCCTGACTGCACCGAGGGAACTATTTTTGTCTCTTGCAAATATATGAGAAAATCGGTGGTAGCTTCTTTTAGAGGCTGCAGAGTTAGACAGAATGAGCGCCTGAGGTGGGAGTCAGCCCTGCTCAACAAATTTGTAAAATAGGAACAATATTAGCCCTCCCTGGGCCTCAGGGTGGGAAGGCTTTTTTTCTTTTATTTATTATGTAACACTTACAGTAGCAGGTTGCCCTGGAAAGACAAAATAGGTTCATATACATGGGAGGGGGAGGAAGTCAGGAGGGACCCATCATTTATGAAGGGACAATGATGGGCCATTATATTCCTACTGGAGGCCCAATGCACGAAGATTCATGCAAGAATGGGCCTTCCTTCCCCTGGCTGCCAGCACCACCTTTGCTCTGGCCAGAGCCACCTTTCTGCCTTCCCACGCTGCACAGAGGCCCTGAGTGGCTGGGGTGGTGCGGAATGCCTGTGTTGTCGCCATGGTGATGACACAAGCATCCTGCTCCGCCCCCGGCCACTTGGCACCTGTGTATGCAAATTAACCCGCCATCTTTGTTGGGTTAATTTGCATGCTCACTCCTGATTGGCTGGTGGGCATCGTGAAGGTACAGTCAATTTGCATCTTTCTCTTTTATTAGTGTAGATTGTTTCACATAATTTAACTGTATATAATTTTCATAAAGAACTATCAAGTAGGCTTTCTATAGACAAGGCAAGAGCTCAGAAAAGTTAAGTAGCTTGCTCAAAGTTGCACAGCAACTATGGGCAGAGCTGGGATTTGAACACCCAAACTCATGCTTATTTCTTCCACAGTCAGTGGAAAATATTTTCAAAGAGCATTCATTGCATGTATCATAATGTTCTTTCTTCTCTTCCTTCTGTTAGGGTTTCTTGCAATAATTTTCATAATTTTTGTCTGAAAATCACCAAGCAAAGAGGGCTGTTTTAATTGCAGAGATGGCTGGAGTAGAGGGAAGGGGACAGGGACATGGACTCCTGGGAGGAATGCCAGGTGTTCACATTTATCTGCCCAGGTTGGCAGGGCAATGTCTGCCGGCTCAGTACTTTCCCCATAATCATAATACATCTTTTGAAATGAAATGAGAAAATTGCTTAGAAAAAGTAATTAGATAATTGGTTCTGGGGAAGAGACTGACGAGACCAGAAGCAGTTTTTAACTCCATGACACTTTGCATCTGCCTCAGAATATGAACTGGATCTTAAAGAATGTTCCTGTGTGATGCGATGAACGTTTCTTTCCCACACGACAGAGAGAAATAGAATTTCATGGCTAGGACTCAAGCCAGATCACATTTAAAGAATAAAAAAAATTACCAGGGTAGGTCAGTACCTGTGTCATAGGGTTGTTAGGAGGATGACACATTTATAAAAAAATGTAGGACAGACCTGGAGGCAGGCAGTTGGGCTTTCATAGTAGGAATATAAATATTTGCTAAGTACAAGTCAATGGTTTGTCCTGTTGTTCTTACTGGAACATGTGTTCCAAGGGCAGCATGTATTCCTGGCATATAGTAATTGCTCAATAAAAGTTTAGTGGATGAAAAATTTCAAAGTAACTCTAAAGATCTCATTATATGTAAATATGTAAAATTCTCAAATCCATGCCCATTTTACTTCTCAATAAGTGCATATATGTTAAGGTGTTGGGAATATAGAACACTGCAGAATCAAGATTGAGACTGTTCAACTCTTCTCCAAATTCGGAATTCATCTGTACAAGTCTCTAAAACACTTACTAGGAGAGAATTATCGCATATAAAAAATGTTTGGCTTTTCAAGTTTTAAACACGGAAGTGTATGCCCTTCCATGTCACTTGCCGAAATGCTCCGCTGGTTGGTGAAATGAGTGTATAGAAGTTATTGCGTCTCTGGAGAGTGAAGGCAAACACGTCCTGAGAGCCGAAGGGTCCATTCGGAATCCTCAATAAGGTGCTGCTGTGTGCCGATGCAGCGCCCAACCCCCCTTGTGACAGCAAGCATGAGAGAGGTGCTACAACAAATTACTTGATTAGCTATCTTTCAAATTAAATTGGTTCTGATCTGGATGTTGTCAAAAAAATATCTGAGGCCTGGGGAAGATTACAGTGTTTATAAATCAAAAGCAGCTGCCTCTATTTGTAATGGCACCTTTTTTTTAAAAAAAAAATCCTGATTTGACAATCCTCCTTTCAGAATTGAGTTCACTACAACTGTGAAAACCAGGCAAGACATTAAAGCACAAAGCACAGGTTCCATCATGGACATTCTAAAATGCCCTTCATTGTGGCGGTGGGGTGCGATGTTGGCTTGCCTGTCCCGAGAAAGCCAGCCCAGCAGATGATAATGACAGGTAGTTATGTAAATAGATTGCTGGAGCCAGACAGTTGGGCTTTCATGGCAAATAGAGGTCCTCCAGCAGGAAGGATGCCAAGAACAGGCTGGTGCAGAGGTACACACAGCTCTTACCCACCAACGGTCCCAAGCCCTGTGTTGCCTATTGATGTCCCTGCTGGGGACACGGAATTTAACAAGAGGCCCTTTTGTAGTTACCTAGGCATTTTTCTTTTTCTGGTTCCTTCGCCAAAGTAACTTTGCAACTTTGCAAGAGTGTTAAGCTTCGCTCCGAGTTACTGGGAACTAGACAGCTCATTTCCTGGGCCATCATCCAGAGCGCCTACAGACTATGACTCCAGGGCATTCTTACATTCTTACATCTGGAACTTCCTACCTGGTAATTAAGGATAAATAGTATCCGTTCCATGAGAGGCTTTGTATTATGTCTCTGGAGGCACTTGACTGAGGAGTCACACAGACCTGAGCGTGAATCCTGCCTTCTCCCCTCACGGGTTTTATCATGTTGGGGGAACCAGCCAGGCTCTCCTATTCTCCCTTTATAAAAGGAGACTATATGTGTTGACATTGAAAACGTGCTTTAAGGACTCTGTGTGTGTATGTAGTGGGTGCTTTCATCACTGGTAACTGCTACTGATGGTAGGACTTTGAAAAAAGCATAAAGGGCCGCATTGCATTTGAGGTCACCTGCCATGTGTCCTTGAGTAGATAACTAAAACGCTCTGAGCCTCAGTTTCTCATCTGTGAAGTGGGGATGACTGTGCCCATCTCACTGGGTTTTGCTGATGATTAAATGAAATGTTTGCTGAGTGCCTGGAATGTAGTAAGCACTGAGTAAATGAATTTAACAGTTGTTGTGTTTTTGTTATTGTTGCGTGAGGCTACCATGACCCATAAAAATGAAGTAACCAACTTCCCATAGATAGTCCCTTTCACTTGACTGTTACAGGGATTTCATAGCATCTGAAAGTTTTACTGGTCTCTTTGCTTGTCTCTAATCTCACTATTCTAGAATGTTAGTTCATGAGGTCAGGGAGCATTTACTTGTCTAATTCCCTGCAGTTTCCTCCACCTCCTAGTTCAATGTCTTCCTCATCATGACACTCAATAAATATTTGTGGCATGAATGCATGAACACATGAAAGAGTGAAGAGAGGATTAGGACAGAACACTACTTTCTCTATCCCTTTGGGATCCCTGGACCATAGGCTGTGGCTCTGCCCGATGCCTGATGGACTGTCCTGCTGTGTGCATCATCTTCGGAGGAGATTCTCTCCACCTCTCTGTATCTTCTCAGGCCATTTCCTTCCCCTGCTTGTTCCCCTCCTCCAACCAGTGTGTGCACAGGGAATGCAAACTAATTTAACCAAAGCCAAACATAATTAGGAGAGTAAATCTGCTACTGCCGCTGTTGCTGCTGCTGGTGCAGCAGAAAAAAATCATATAGTGCATTCCAAAGTGAAATCCGGTCTGGTGGCTTTGGGGACCTCCTACTGTTAGTGTAATGGCTCTGCTTCCAATAGCTGCTCTCTTCCTCACCAGCTTGGCCCTGAAAGAGTTAGTTACCCAGTGGTACCCCTTTGCTGCCAGAAATGTCAAGATAACATCCACCCTATACAGGATTCACTGTTGGTGTCATTTGACCCAAAGGCAGTTCTGAATCCCAAGCTGTTTCTTTCCTTTATTTGTCATTCATTCATTCATTCATTCATTCATTCATTCATTCATTCTTTTGTTCATCTACCAATGCTGATCTAACTTCTGCTATTGTGCCAGGCACTATGCTGAATGTTAGAATTATAGCAGAGAGCAGAAGCATGTCTAGGGGGTCTCCATTAAGGGGTGAGTGGCTTGGGACCTACAGTTTTGGGAAGACTAGTCTAGGATCTAAGGTTCCCCTTAGCTTCTCCTGGTTCCTCGTTGGACACCGTAATAGACCTCACCCTATAATTCTCCCGGGGACAAGAAGGTTCAGCATTTGAAGAATTAGCATAATAATCTCTTTTTTTAACGTTTATTTTGCTTATTTGTGTTGCCTGACCTGTGGGAACCTAATGTAGATTACACTGAGCACCTTTTCCTTCTTCTCATCACCACCCTTGAAGTCCCTCTTCAGCCATCCCTAGGCATCCTGAAGTCTCAGCTTAGTCAAATGATACTCAGCTGCTTGGCCACTCTTGCCATAGGTGCAAGGCTATTGAGGACACTCTTGGAACTTAGGTGAAGCCAGAGAGCACAGAATGCGTCTGGGTTTTGTTTGTTTGTTTGTTTTTTCAAAAAGGAGGAACTTTAATCTTCACTCCCAGGTGAGGTTCATGGGTCCAAGGGCGGGGCCAGTGAAGTTGAGCCAAAAGGGAGTGGAGGCACTTTTTTTATACAGCTGTTCAGTGAGGGCAGGGGAGCATGAGCTGTGGGAGTTTTCGCTGCGGGCAGGTCTGTTACAGGTTCCAGGAAGGAACCAGTATCTGCGTCACCATCTGCCTTGCGGTTGCATGCATCGGCTCCTGGACTTCCCTCCGACCTAACATCCCGGCCTTTTGTTGATAGGGGGCGCCGAAATCATCTTGGCTACTTCCTGCTGACCCGGGGTGAAAAGGGAGGGGGGTTTTAAAGGCCAGGGTCAGGCAGAGGTAGGTCGGAGGGCAGCCCAGTGTAGAGGTTGAACAGGAGCTGATTTACAGTCACCCCTGACATCTCCGCGATCCGGGAACTGTCCCGGGAGTGCCTCGCATGTAGTTTGTCACTCAGTTTAGTCAGGGTCTGCACGTTTTGCTCCACTACTCCGGACTCGTTGATGTCGTGTTGTTGGAGACCTGGACTTGGGCCTCCTGGGCCAAGACATATTCCGCATCTGGGTCTTGATGCCCACACTTCAACACTGTGCAGGGAACACCTCTGGGACACAGGGAAGGATGCATCTCCGCAGCTGGGAAGACAGGAAATGATGACATACACACATCCGGAGCATAGTGTCATTCAAACCTAAGTGGTAGAAAACAAATCTGCATCTGGATCCTGACATCACCTTCTAATGACAGTATTGACAGTGTACTGGGTGCCTGCAGTGGGCCATGCACTTTGTTATCGTTATCAGTGGAAGTGTGTCGGATCTTTACGCAGTGGTTCTCAACCTTCTGGCCCTTTAAATACAGTTCCTCATGTTGTGACCCAACCATAAAATTATTTTCGTTGCTACTTCATAACTGTAATGTTGCTACTGTTATGAATCGTAATGTAGGATGATCTTAGGCGACTCCTGTGAAAAGGTTGTTTGACCGCCAAAGGGGTCACGACCCACAGGTTGAGAACCGCTGCTTTACAGCAATCCTGCAAAGCCGTAAAAGGATTCCCAACTTTTTGAGTAACAGATCAAGGTTCAACAATAGGAAGTGACTTGGCAGTGCCATATGCCTTCCAAGTGGCAGAGCTGGGGCTTGGACGGAGGTTTGTCCTTATTTTGTTTCTAGAGCACCCCATGCTTGGCTTGTAATAAATCTTGTTGCACCCTTATTACCTATTGATATTATTACCTATTTGATATTGTGTGTTCTCTCTGTTGGCTATACAGTTTTTGAGGCAGGGCTGTGTCTTTATGGTTTCCTGTGTGTCCTTTAACCCTTAGCACCATCCCTGACTTAGGATAACTGTTATTACACATTCACTGAATACAAGAGGGAACAAATGAATGAAGGCCTCTTCCTCACCTGGTATTTCCTCTGTCCTCTATATCAGCCTTAAAAAAAGATTTCAACCTTTTTTCTGCAGGGAAGATTTTCATTTCCAATTGTTTATTTAAATATCAACCATGGGTACCCTCCCTTCCAGGGCCCTCAAGACAACTCAGCTTCTGAGGTAAGATGGCTGAGAGAGAAAGGTGTGCGGTCACCATTCTGCAGTGGCAGGATACATGCGTGAACGGTTTGGGAGTGGAGTCCACAGGACTGGGGTCCAATTTGGTCTGGGGAGAGGCGGCCTCTGGCCTCTGGTGAGACCTGTGTATCTCCCAAGGACAGGAGGACTCAGCCAATTGAGGAGTTCCCAGTTCTCAGTCTCAGCTCAACACAGGGGTAGGTGAGAGTATAGTAGGAGAACTTCCTACATCCTAATAGCATGGTTCCTCTCTCTGAGCCCTAGTATCTGTTCCTACTGTTCATCCCTTAGAATATGCTGCCATGATTTCTCTTGTTTGAAGGTGTGTTTATGTCGCCACCCAGCTAGGGAGACTAAAAGTTCATTTATAGTGGGATGTGTTTGCAACCCCGGGCTTCAGTTTCTATCTACATAAAAGATTCATAGTATAGGGGAGGAGACAAATCTTTTTCCTCTATCCATCTTAGGTTTCTGGCTGGGACTCACAAATTAGACTGACAAAGGACAGATTTACAAGAGAAAAACAAAGTTTATTAACATGCATTCAGTGATGAGTAACTCAAAGCGGTGGTTAGAACTTGAGCTTATATAGCATTTTAACAAAAGAACAATACAGTGGTAGAGTGGTGAAGAGACAAAGGAAAAGGACCTTGAATTTCTAAGAGTGGCAACTTGTAGAAAGGCACAGAAATAGGGAACTAATGGAAGATAAGGGCTAGTCAGCAAAGTTGTCATGTAGATCCCTCTGGTGCCATCTCTAGGATAATAAGGGTCCAGACTTGTTTCTGGTGATTAACCTCTGTCCTTCCTGGTGGTGGTGGGGGGGGGGGGGGACTTTTACAAAATTATTCCTGCTTTTAGGCAAACAGGGTGAGCAGAGATCTTTCTAACCTGCTTCTTCTCCGTTGTCTTCAGCTCAAAATAATCCTCATGCACAGTGACATATTTTGGGGTGGCACATTCTGGTCACCTACAGTAGAAGGCGAGTATGTATTGGGGACCTGTCAGTGCCAGGCAGTGCAGGGCTACAGCAGTGAGTACATCAGATATCTGCCTTGTTTTTCTTATATTCTAGTTGGGACAAGACAGACATTAAACAAATAAACATGTAGAAGAGCAGATGCTCAAAACTTTGTGGTTGATAAATGCTAGATGACAGCATTTGCCAGCTCTGCTAATGAGTCTCCCTGGAAACTTGAGTGGCTGATAAGAGGATTAAGAACTTAGATAAGTCCTACTAGTAGATCCCTCGACTTATGAGTTCCTGAAGGCTGTGGATCGTGATGGATGTGGGATTCTGTCAATTACATTCTGGCTGGGAAGAAATTCAATTAAAATGTGTATGTTCAAACTTTCTTCTTAAGGTATTTGTTCCAGAAATCAGAGCTCCCTTTTAGTGGTTGTTAATATCAGGAAATGAATATCTGATTACATTTTTCCAAGGCAAGTCCCTTAGCAGCAGGTGGAATCTCATCTTATCATATCTTCTGCATAATTCATTTTGGGGAGAGTCCCTTGGGTTTTGCTTTTGAAACTTGAGGAGAAAAATGAAGCTGGCTTGGGGTCATAAGAGTTTTTAACCTTTTGGATAAGCAAAGATACCTAATGAGATGCCAGGAACAGACCCTGAAATGGTCTTTTTGAGAAATTACGGAGGAGCTAGGTCATTCTCTCATCTGGTGTGTAGGGTGTGGGGGAGGGAGCAACCTGTAAGTGAGTGTGAGCCTGCAAACCAGCCAGCAAGTGTGTTCTCCACGCTGCCCTATTTACCCATCATGCATTTCTCAGCAACCACTTCCCATGCTTGACTAGTGCTCATTGCCACAGGAACATTCTAGAACATTGTTTTCTCTGCTTTTGCCCGATGCAGCGGCTGCCCTGCCATTTAAGCCACTGTAGGTGATGCTGGCACATTGTGTTTTGTCCAGAATGGGCAGTTTCAACTGTACATTATGATGATGTGTCTGTTCTCACCACAAAGCCTGTGTCTTAGCAGAGCATGGGGGATTTGCCCCTGAGTTGACTTTGACTTCTGCTGTTCTGGACTGGCCTATGGTGGAACTGGGACCCAGGAAGTGGTTGGGAGAAGGCTGGAATGGGTAGGCACGTTCTTTGGTCCCCACTGTTTCTGAGCATTGGGGTAATTATGGCCTGGGGTCTTTGGGACTCAAACAAGCCAACACACATTTTATTTGCATCACCTTTAATTTAACCTCTCAGAAAATTTCTTCCAAGTTTTGTAGAAATAAATGTGATTTTACAATGTTGGATCATTAAATTTACATAAACATCTATATGTGTAACTTTATATTGTGTTTCTTTCATTCACTATATATCATAAGCCTCTTTCCCTCCCATTAGTTGTATAACAACTGAAAAATAACTCTCAATTGTAAAGCAATACCCATTCTCTTAGTCCATTTGGGCTGAGAACAAAATACCATAAATTGGGTGGCTTATAAACCACTGAAATGTATTTCTCACAGTTCCAGAGGCTGGAAGTTCAAGACCAAGGCTAAGTATGGCCAGGCTCTGGTGAGGGCCCTCTCCCAGCTGCAGAATGCCATCTTCTCACTATAATCCCACATGGCAGAAGGAAGAAAGGGGCTAGGGAGCAGTGAGGTCTCTCTTATAGGGAACTAATCCCATTTATGGGGGCTCCACCCTCTTAACCTAATCACCTCCAAAGACCCCCATCTCCTGATACCATCACATTGGGTATTAGGATTCAACACATGAATTTTGGGGGCCCCCCCACACAGGCAGAACTTCAACTTTAACAACTTTAACTGCTTTCTTTCACTACTTTATGGAGAATAAAAACAGGCACATAGGCATATAATAGGTTGGGGATAGAACAGCAGATTAAAATTAGACCCCAGACAGGCTTGAGTGGAGTACTGAGGAATTTGAACATTATTTTCTGGATAGGAAATTTTGTTCAAGATGTTGACCAATACAGAGAAGGACGAGGTGTGGGCTTAAGGAAATGCATAGTGTCCTTGGTTCACACAGCCTTGGGTGGTTGTAGAGTTCTGAGCCGTTCCTCAGGACTGAAGGGAAAAGGAGACACTCTCAGGTTGCTGCCATACCCTCAGGTGTGGGACCAGCCTCTGAGACCCTGGAAAGAGCTGATGCATCCTATCTTCCTCTAAGTACTGGCTGGTAATCTGGAAGTCTAGAAGTTACCATCATGTGCTCCTTTATTAGTCACTCTATCTGCTGCACAGCCACGTTTCAAGTCCAAACACGGGTCCAATGAGTAAAACAAATGAGCAAAACAGCAATGGGTTATAAGAGCATGTCTTTGTGGGTGAGGTGCCTGTCTCTCCAAGCCTCAGTGTCTTCATCTGTAAAATGGGACAATAGAGTACTTGTCTCACAATATTGTTGATGGGTTGAAATGGCACAAAGCTTGTAAAGTATTTAGCTTTGGTGTTTGCCATATGTAAAATGTGTTCAGGTAGCAGTAACTATTATCACTATTTTTCAGCAACATCGCATCAGTTATCTTATTTAATTCTCAAGCTGAATTCTTATTCCTGTAGTGGAGGTAATGTAGCATAAGTGGTGTTGATAAAATCTAATGTCAAGTGGCTAGTAAAAGGCAGATCTTAAATCATCACTGTCATGAGCATTGGCCCAAAAACAAGGCCTTAAGACTATCCCCTGCCTCCTAGTAATCCTCCTAATTTAACATTTTCCATCACAAGGCCCTAGAAGGTGAGGACATAAAAAAAATTCAGTTTTGCACGCATCATAGTGAGAGCCACGGGCACTTCGTGATTGGGTTATGGTGAAGAAGTATCTGTTCTTCCTCTGGCCTTTTTGATAGTGTAGTGGATTTTTCCTATTGATTCCTTTCAGCCCAGGTAGAGAAATAGGACTCTGTTTGTAGGTGGCCATGTTTCAAGTATTATTAGGACATAGTATGTTTAGAGGCTGCATGTCCAGCTGTGCCTCTGAGCATATTTGTACTTTTCCTTATTCTTTTACCTGGTCACCAGCGTGGGTAATAATACACTTCCCATGCAGAGATTACCCACAAGCCCACACCCCAGCCACCTGGCCCTTCCAGAGGAGCACTTTCTGGGCCTGCGGTTTACACGCATGCACACCTGGGCACAGCTCTCCCTCACCTTCTGCCTGGATCAGAGGGGATGGACATTTGGCCAGGGAAGGAAAGACAAATAAGAACAACACTGTTGGAAACATGCTGTGCTCTTTACAGATACTCACTTACTCATTGAGGTTGGGTGTTCCATAAAGTTTGGGGGATTTAAGTCACTGAAGTCTTTCAGGCCTCCACCCACTTGCTTATGAGATGGCAACAAGGTGATGGGGCTCTCTTGCCCTCTGGGTGGGGTCTGCCCACTTGGCCTCTGTGGTGTGGGATTGGAGGGGGTTTTCCAACTAGCTCACATGTGCCTACTGAATTTTAATGTCTATCTTCCCAGGAGCCTTCAGGAGGACCAGGCCAGTGTTTATCTCATTTCTTGCTGTACCCTCATTACTGGGAGCAGTGTTTGACAGAGCAGAAGCCCAATTACTATTTGTTGAATGAAAAGTAGTCCTAGCTAGCCATTACGAAATGTTTTCTCTCTGCCAAGCACATTACATGAATTATCACATTTAATTTAGTCATCACACCTATTTAAGAGTGGGTGATGTTATCATCTCCATTTTACAGATTAGAAAATTGAGGCCAGGGAGTCTTAGCAACTTGCTCAATTTCACACAGATCAATACATAGTGAAGATGGCCTAAATTTCAAGGTCCTTGGATGTAAAAGTAAAGTGCTTGAACTAGCTCACCTCTAAGTGACCTTCCAGTTATAAAATGAGACCCACCAAACCTGATTTTTGGGCCAATGCTTTTTCATCCCCATCTCATTGTCTCCTTGTAACTCAAAGAGGGGAATTTTGGGACAAATGCATGGTTTTCACAAAACCCACTTTTTTCTTTTTGTGTTCCCTTTTTCAGGGAAGTGGGATGGAACAGATGAGTTAGCCTGGCTTCCAGCTGTGGGGGGGTGCTGAGCTAGAGGGGGAGTCTCTTTGCAGAACTTGGCTTAGGTGGCCTGGGGATTTGAACTGGTGCCTCTGCTGGCAGGAGTTCTCACCGCTGCTCAGATGAGCAATGGTTATGCAATTCGCTTCCCCTCCCTGAGCTCACCACAGGATGGCTGATCTTGAAATCGCTCTCATTTAAGAATCTGTCTTTTTTGAAGCAAATGTGTCATCTGAAACCTTTTATGGCTTTATGGAAATCTAAATGCACTTTCTAAGCACGGATGGCCTGGGTTTATCTGCCTGTCTTATTTTCACTTGCACTGTTATCCACACAGAAAGAAGACTGGGTGGCAAGCTGAATGTCTGACTTTCCTGCCACCATCTTGGATGATGAGATCTTATGAAACCCTGTCCTTTGAGAAAGAGTTGAAAGACATGGGGATGATTAGCTTGGAGAAGAGGAAGGGCCATGGGACCATGGCTGTGTCTTCAAATACCATTTTTTTTAAGAAAGAGACTAATATTTGGGGAAACTCGGATGGTGAACCAGCCCTAATGCTGAGTGGTCAAGAGAATTGGGTGCATAGCACAAGCTAATTTCCCCATCACCCTCCTAATTGTCTTTTCAGTTGAGGTGACTGAACATAATGGCCAGGAATGTCCAAGAATTTCAGGCACCAGTTGTATGGTTAGTCTAGATTATATAGGAGGTTTCTGCCATTTTAAACCAGCTATGATAATCCTACTAATAGAATTTAAATTTGAAATTATTTTGACTTCTTTTATTTTCTTCTCCAAAATGCACAATTCTCTTCCTTTATTTATAACATTTGAAACAATGAAAATATGGCACTGTCTCCATTTGTTATAACAGTATATTTACTACTCATTTATTCTCTTGACAGATTTTATTGTGTGCACTGCCCTATGCCAGGCACTGATCTTAGAGTAAGATGAACTTGGTCAGTCCTCTCATTCAGCAAAGGGTCTAGAGCAGGAGACAGAACAATACATGAGCAAATTACCCATCCCCACCCCCATGCCCACCCCCAACCATTACTTGTAATAAGTGGCATAAGGGAAATGGACCAGACTAACTAGAGGAGAGATGTCCTGTTTTATATAAAGCTGGCTCGACAAGGCTTCCCTGAGGAGGTGCCATTTAAGTTACCTGAAGAACCAAAAGCCATTGAGGAAAATCTGTATTTGAATATCAATGAAAATATTCTGGACTTCAATCTAGTATATTTTTCTCTCCCTCTCATAACTTTATTAGCTCTATATTGGGAATTTCAATTTTCTTAGTACAACTCAAAACTCATTTCTTGAGTACATTCCATGTGTCTTGAACTGTGTTAAATGCATTATTTTTTAAAATTTAATCTATATTTTAACCCTTTTTGATAGAGATTGACTTCACTGAGGCAAGTGGTTGACTTCACTTAACCAAGAAGGTTAAGCCATTGATCTACAGTGAGATGTCTAGTAAGGATTAGAGCTTGGATTTGGACTCTGGGCTGTTTGATTCCCAGGTCTATCAACTCTCCACTGGGCCCCAATTTGTGGAGCCTCCTGGATATTTCTGGGCTTCAGTCAGGGTTGCCTGGGCTTGGCTGAGATCCTGTCTATTGAGGGATCCAGTCATCCGTCTCCATGGCTATGGCCCTGTGTTTGGGCTTCAGGAAACTTGATCCCCATAATCTTTGAAGATCTAAGACTATGACTTGTAAAAAGTCCCGAGGAGAATAGAACAGGACAGGAATAGGCAGCAATGGATCAGAAGCCTGGCTGAAGAACAGGAGTGGGCAGCAGAGGGGCAAGGCCAGGACTTTGTGGACCACACAGAGGAGCTCTAACTTGTGGCAATTCCACCAGCTTCCCTGGGTGCTTCAGAATGAGTCTTCATATGGAGTGTCTTTGAGAGGGAGCATGTCCCTGGGCTGTGCTGCCTCCTAGGTGGAACATAGACTAGTCTGTGAGTTAGAGGATAAAGCTCAAGTGGGGGAGGTGGAGCCCTCAGTTTGGAGAGGCCAGTTGGGAGAAGGCATGGGCCATGAGTACAGTCAGCTGCCAGACACTGACTTACTTTGCTCCTCTTCCCTCCGGTAGATGGACTAGATCTGGGGAAAGGAAGTATGCGGGGCACTTCTCACACTGTGGCTTACCAATGTGTTCAGTAGAGAGTAAGATTGTGTCATACTAAATCCATCACACAGCTGGTGCTCCTGAAAGTAAACAATATAGAATCAAAAGCTAAGGTGTAACCAACTATATGGGCTTGAGTAGTATGTTCCTCCTCACCTGACCTCACTGCCCGCCTCAAAATCCTAGAATCTCAGAATATGATCTTACTTGGAAATAGGGTCTTTGCAGATGTAATTAGTTGAGGTCATACTGGATTAGGGTGGGCTCAACTCTGTTGTTTGGTGTCCTTATGAAAAGAGAAAATGGAGACAGAGACAGACACAGATGGAGAGAATGCTATGAGATCGGAGGATGCAACTGCAAGCCAAGGGATGTCAAGGATTGTCATCAATCACCAGGAACTAGAAGAGAAGCATGGAGCAGATTCTCCCTCACAGCATTCAGGAGGAACCAACTCTGCTGACACCTTGATTCCAGACATCAGGCTCCAGACTGTGAGAGAATAAGTGTCTGTTTTGTTAAGGCACATTGAGTGACCACTTGTTACAGCAGCTATAGGAAACTAACACATTCACCTGTTTAACAATGAGGACTTCTCTAATTCCATACCTCAGGCTATGTAGCATTACCAGCTGTCCAGTGCCAGTCACTCCATTGTACCTACTGAGATCTTCACCTCCCATCCCACTGTGGTAGGCTACTTCTTTCTCTGTCTCTCCATATCCACTCTGAATTCCTCTTGGGCAGGGACTCAGATTTAATTAATCGCTGTGTCCTCAGCTCCTGGGACATACAATAAATGTTGAAGAATGAACAAATAAAAATAGATACTTCTTGGCTAAAACAATTCTTCCAAAGACTCAAGCCACCCACCATTTATGTGTGTATTCTTTTGATGTTATTAACTGCCTATTCTATGCCAGGAATTATGCCATGAGTTGGGAACACAGGGGTAAACAAATATAAGATCAACGTGTTTGCTTTCTTAGGACTTATTATCTAGAGGGGAGGTTTGAGAAGGGGACAGGAAAAACCACCAAACCCACTCATTAGTGCATTAATAGTGTAGGTAGCTTTGGACAATAATAAGTGCTCAGAAGAAAACCAAAGAGAATAATGGGTAGAGTCACTGGAGTTTCCTCAGTTAGCTGGGAAAGGCCATCTTCTCCAGGAGTTGCCATTCAAGCTGAGACCTAAATAATCAGGAGGATTCAGTCTTGGAAGATCTGAAGGACAAGCCCTTTAGGAAGAGGGAACAGCAGCTACCAAGACTTGGAAGCAGAAGTTAACATGAGGTATTTGGAGAACAGAGAGGGAGCTGGTGAGCAAGGCCTAGGGGCCAAGAGGTAGGGGACGTGCCAGGAGAAAAATTTGTCCCATTCTTCATGGTCTGAACCTGGAAGAGTTCCAATTCATAGGAAAGGGACTTAGGTGTTTCCGGGGTGAGGAAAGTTGTTTAAAATAAAAATTATTTTTGATGGGGGAGCCCCAAGGATGACCAAATCCTGTATAAGGAATGGAGCTAGGTTTTTGCCAAAGCCAAAGAGAGGAGAAGCCAGACCTCACATTTTCTCCTCATGAGATCACGGGTCTGAATGGCCAGCAAGGAGGCAGCCCTCCCTGGTGCAGTTCATGCCTGGCCTTTGATTTCTTTAAAGCTTCATTTTCTTTGTGTTCTAGCAAAAGGCAAGGCGGATCTGACTTTTGGGGACCATGTCTGGCTGGGTTTAGCAGAGTAACACTGGTACAAGCTTTCCGCCAGTCTGTGTGCTGCCCTTTGGTGGCAGAGATATGAGAAGTGGCCTCTTGCTACGCAGTTGTTGTTTGTCCTTGGTTTCTGCATTTTCATTAAATCATAGATGTCTCTAATTGCTTCCATGTGGCCAAAATGCTCCTTGATTGGAATTCTATGGAAAATGGAGTTTGCTTTATTAAATAGCATTTCTTGAGGGATTTGAGTGGTCTTTGGTTTCCTTAGCCCCCGCCACACACTTTTTTTTTTAGTTTTTAATTTGTTGCAATGTATAATCACTTGCTTCTGTGCTAAAATTGCTCTCTAAGCTTCTACAATCATGTATTATAATTCCCTTTATTACTGCAGAATCATTTTTAGCCTTCAGTTAAGATGACTGGACAAGAATCAGATTAAATAGAATTAGTGTCTATTTCGCATGGTGCATTGCTCCCGAAGCCAGAGGTTGCCCTTGCTTGCTAACTTTCTTGTGGTTTGGGAAAGAATGAAATTAGAAATGATCAATACCTGATCTCGTTTAAGCCTCATGGCACCATGGGGCATATAGGTGTAAGGAGTCCACATTTTAACTCCTTAGAAAGGTAATATGACTTGTCCAAGGTCACCCATACAGAGTGTGCCAGAGCTGCAATGCCAGCCAAGCTCCTGGGAATCCAAAGCTATCTCTCTGGCCCTCTGTAGTGTGATCTTCTAAACTATAAGTGAGCGAGTGTCAAGCTACTTCTGAGACACTAGGACAAAACAGATGATCTCTAGTGAAATGTTCTAGTGAGTCCCTTGCTACATACTATTGATAATTAATGCTTCTGCTCCACCCGGAGTAAAAGGAATTCTATTTTTACTTAATACAGAGAATGACAAATCCTAGCGCTTAGGTGTTTACCACTGTATTAGTTAGGGTTCTCCAGAGAAACAAAACCAATAGAATATATATTTATAATAAAGAGATTTATTACAAAGAATTGGCTCACACAGATAGAGGCTGACGGGTCCGAAGATCTGCAGCGTGAGTTGGCAACTAGAGACCCCGGTGAACTAGTTATGTAGCTCTAGTCCAAGTCCAAAGGCTTGAGAGCCAGTAGGGCCAATGCTGTATGTTCCAGTTCTAGGGCAGGGAAGGCTGATGGCCCAGCTCAGACCAGCAGAGCTCCCTCGCACTCAGCCTTCTTGTTCTACTCAGGTCTTCAACTGATGGGATGCGGCCCACTCTCATCAGGGAGAACAATCTGCTTTACTCGGTCTACCAATTTAAATATGAAACTCATCCCAAACCACCCTCACAGAAACACTCAATAATGTTTAACCAAATATCTAGCCAAGTTGACATATAAAGTTAGCCATCACAACGGCCTATATTTGGATTTTGCCTTTTTCATTTACTAGTGAAGAGGCCTTGGTCAAATTACTTAACCTCTGCGAGTCTTCCTTTCTTCATCCATAAATTGGAAACAGTAATATCCATCTCATATGAATGTTCAAGAATTAGATGAGATAGTTTTGTATAGTATGTAGACACAACCTGGTCCAGAGAAAATGCACAATAAGTGTTACTTATTCTGTTACTACTACCTCGTTATTGTGATAATTGCAATAAGGTCAGGAACATATAAGCAATGTTTTTGTGTATATATTTATGTTGCATATTTTGGGTCCAAACTTTTAAAAACAGTTTTGACAAATGGCTTTTTTGTTCAAAATAGAAGTTCAGCCACTGGAAGTTAAGAGAGTCACATGTAGTGTACGATTTTGGTATTTGCTTCCTGGGTAACTTTCAGCAAATTGCTCAGCCTCTCTGAGCCTCGGTTTTCTCACATGGGGAATACCTATGCTGTCCATCCCGCTGACTTGTGTTGTCAGGAGGTAGGTAGGGCTATGATTTGATGACTCTCAAAGGTGACAATTGATTATTTTAGAACACATTCCTAAGACAAGACTAATAGTTAATATACAAATATAAGACCTTCACGTATTTAAGCAAGGAGACCTCTTTGACACTGGTTTTCCAGTGGAAATATTTGTCCCTAATAAAGACTATTGATAGATATAAAGTCCAGGTGTGGCAGAGAAGCTGGCAACGAGGTAGTGCAATATAAGTAGACATGCAAGGTCCTGGGAGCAGAGGCAGTGCTGGCTAGGGACGGGGATGGGGATGGGAGGCAGGGCAGGGACAAAGAGCTCTGATAGGAAAGCCAAACCAGCAGTAAATTTCACGTGAGCATTGGTAAGCTTCCAAGAGATAGGGAAGAAAAGAATAGGTACAGCAGACAAACTTATGGCTGATGGAGGGGAGGGAAATAGGGGGATGGGTGACAAAGGTGAAGGGGAATAAGAGGTACAAACTTTCAGTTATCAAATAAATAAGTCACGGGGATGTAATGTACAGGAAAATAGTCAACAACATAAAAATTTTGAATGGTGACACATAGTTACCAGACTTATTGTGGTCATCACATTTTAAAGTATATAAATGTTGAATCGCTATGTTGTACACTGGAAACTAATATGATGTTGTTTGTCAACTATACAGTTTAAGAAAACAAACAAACAGAATAGCTAACAGTTTAAGCTGTTTGTCAAGGTTACGCACTCCTAAGAAGATTGGTCCCCGCACCCGGCACGGTTCTAAGTGTTTTGTACATATTTTTAGAATAGATCTAGGTTTTTATTTTTTTAAATATCTTTTTATTGATTTCAGAGAAGAAGGGAGAGAGTAAGATAGAAATATAAATAATGAGAGAGAACCATTGATCAGCTGCCTCCTGCAAGCTCCCAAGCCCCTTATTGGGGATCAAGCCTGCAATCCGGGCATGTGTCCTGACCTGGAATCAAACCACGACCTCCTGGTTCATAGGTCAATGTTCAACTATTGAGCCATGCCAGTTGGGCATGTTTTGTATGTATTATCTCATTTGATCCTCATAACAAACCCATGAGGCACTTGGCTATTGCCTCCACCTCCAGTTATACAGGTAAGAAAACCAAGGTCCAGGCAGTGGAGGATCCACCCAAGGCCATGTAGCTACTTAGGAGTGGAAGTTACTTGGCCTTGTCAGAGAAGGTCCTTGGAACCTCGGACACTAAATTGATCGTGACACCTCCCCACTTAAGACCTTTCCCTGAGGTCTCATGCCTCCACCTGGCCCAGCTATGCCTCTCACTCCTGGCTGCCAAGACTTGGCTCAAATGGCCTCCTTTAGGTCCTTAAAACATCACTATCTTCTGACCTCCGGGCTGGGGTACTTGCTATTTCCTCATCTCAACTGACCAGGTCCTCTCTTGAGAACTTGGGAAAATACTTGTTTGATGTAAGCGGCCTGTGGGTGGAGGCTGGGCCAGCTTTGTCCACCCCTCTACCTCCCCCGCCTGCCCAGGCTCCTTTTAGGTCTCCCAGTGGCTCCCTCTCTCACTCTTCAGATGTTTTCTCTAAACCAGGGGTGCTCAAGCTGAAGAGCATCTGTCAATGTCTGGAGACAAGTTTGGTTCTATTGACATCTAGTGGGTGGAGGCCAGGGATGCTGCCCAGCATCTTACAATGCATAGGACCACCTTCACCTTAAAGAATTATCCAGACCTACGTGCTGGTAGTGCTGAGGCTGAGAAACCTGCTCTATAAAGACATGCCCAGAAAGGCCATCTGTAGTCTAAAATGTCATGTCCCTTCCCCACTCCCTATATTTTATGTCTCCATTTCCTGCTTTAGTGTTGTTCTCCTGTGCACCTGTCACTCTCTATAAGGGATACATTGCACTTACCTTGCTTATTGTTTGCCATCCACATGTATATATGCTCTCTGAAGATAGGGATTTGTATTCTTTCTGTTCACTGCTTTGTTAATAGTACCTAGAACATTTCTAGAACATAGTACATGCCCAATAAATATTTCTTGCATGTATGAACAAATACAGAATTCTAGGTAAGCACCACCAATCCATTAGAGAGGCCACTTGCCTTGAAATCCATTTGCCATCCCTGTGGAGACTGTTCTTGGACCCTGGAAGGTAATGTCGTGAGATATCTTCCCTTTTACATTCTTTGGCGGTGGTGTTGCCTCGGCTTTAGCCCTGACCAAGTTCCCTCCAAATGTTTTCTCTGAAGGCAAGAGTGGGGCAGGTGGGCAGCTTCTTTGGGCGAACAATAAATTCCTGAAAAAGTGAGTATTCTGCAAGGGTGCTTTTGCAAGTACCCTTAGAATCATCCTTATATTAGACAAATGGAGAAACAGAGGCTCAAGCATCCTCTAAGGACATTTTCAATGCTTAAGTAGCAGGGTCAGAATTAGAACCCATGAAGGTGGAAGGGGGAAAGTGAAATACCCCGCAGGACTAAATGTGGGAGCTGGCAGGCAAGCCACACTTTCCTAGGGCTCTGTTTTGTCTTGCAAGTTGTGATCTCTGGTTGACAGGGAAGCAAAGTGAATAGCTAAATGCAGAGCTTTCTGAGATGCTGAGATGCAAATTAGCCCAAACCACATACAACTGTGGATTTGAGGGTGGCGTGCAATGTAGAGGCTTTGCTTCCATGGAGCTGCCTTGAAAACTCACTTTGCTAGGTAGTGCACCCTCGCTCTTCCCCAGGCCGGCACTGCGCAGGGCACAGGGATACTGTGAAACAGAAAACACCGATCCGGCCCTTGAGGCTTTTGCAAGCTCCTGAGGGAGACAGTGGAATGTTGTGACAACAAGCTAATTGGATTGTACATTTTTTGAGAACAGGGAACTCTATCTTGGGTGTCTTCTGTGCCCTCTAAAACTGATGGCCAGAACAATAATGGTGGATAAAAATTAACCAGTGTTCATTTGTCACAGGCCCTGTGCTAAGCACTTTAGCATATCAGTTCATTTAATTCTCACAACAGCACTACAAGGTAGCTCCTATTATTGTTCCCATTTCACAATGAAAGCAACTGAGGCCAAGTACCTTGCCCAGTTACAGAACAAAGAAGTGCTGGCACCTGGACCCAGGCCAGCTGGGTGTCCGGTGTGTTGGCTGTAACTGTAAGATGCATGACTGGTAGATGTTACTTCATGTCCACAGCAATGCTGGCCTTGACACTTTCACCACTTAATAAGGGCCCTTTACTCAATATTTACTCTGTTCCAATCACTGATCCATGTATTATCTAGTTTAACCCTCGCATGAAAGGTGAGATATTATATCCATTTTACACATGATGAAACAAGCACAGAGTTTAAGAAATTTGCCTGAGATCATACAGCTAGTAGTAAGTGGTAGAGCCAGGAATCTGGATAACTCATATATTGTATAGAATCACACAAAATATGGCACTTTGTGTCTAGCTTCTTTCACTTAGCATAAAGTTTGTGAGGTACACATTGTAGCATTTAACTCTGTCTTGTTCCTTTCACTGCCAATAGTGTTCCATTACATTTTGGTTTCCCATTCATCAGTTGATGGACACTTGGATATTTCCATTTCTTGCCTCTCATGAGAAATGAAGCTATTAACATTCATGCAAAAGTTTTATATATGACATTTTATTACTAATATTTGCCCACAATTCTCTCTCTCTCTCATATCAGTTAAAATAAGTATGTTTTGGAGCCAGATTAGCATGAATTTTAACACTGACTCCAATATGTACCAGCTGTGTGACTGGGGAAATTAAATAACCTTTCTGAGCTTTGTTTGTTTGTTTTTTCACCTTTAAAATGAAGATAATTATAGTTGCTAACTGATCATGTTCAAAATCTTGAAATAGATAATGCATCGTATTCAGTTCATAATTAAACACCCAAGAAATGTCTGCCAGGTAAGCAATGGAAATGCAAAACACAACCCAAACACAACTCCATCTCTGCCATGGAGTTAGGATCTAGTGGCTGAGACATGAAAACATAACAATGAGATTAAACTAACATAACATAACATAACATAACATAACATAACATAACATAACATAACATAAATAATGTACTAGAAGTAGTTACCAAAATTTAAAAATAATAATAATAATGTATCTCAGTCTAGAAAATGAGATGTTTTCTGTAGGTGGGAGGACTGGGAGACTTCAGGATGGAGGCAAGGTGTGGGTGGAGGTCTTAAAGAATGAGCGAAGGATGGTTCGGGAAGAGGAGAGTGTGGGGTGAGAGGAATATCTCAGGGGCAGGGATGGAGGTGCTAAAGGGACAAGTTTGTCAGGCATTGAGGTAGTCTGGGAGAATGGGAGGCCATGCGTGGGTAAGTGTGTTGGCATCTGCCCACTTCTGCCCTGGACTGTCAGACCATGATGAGCAGGAACCACAGTGTGGGAGACTTCAGTTTCCCCAGCTTTTTGGAAGCATATGTGGCAGTGTTCAATCTTTTTATTTTCTGACACTATCATGGCTGTGCAGTGACTTAGTTTGAATTTCCCTGTTCTTGATTACAAGTGAAATAGAACATCTTTTTATAACTTTATTGTCCATTTTTCTGGAAACAGTACATTAACATCCTTTGTTCTTTTATATTTGACTGATTTTTGATTTGCAAAAGTTGGTGCTATATTTCAGTTACTAATCCTCCTCCAGTTGTCACTTATATTGCAGCATTGTTTACCATGTTTTTTTGTCATATGAATTATTTCTATTTTGATGTATTCAAATGATTCACTGTTTTTCATGTGATGTCCTTTTAATGGGTTGTTTATAAAGTTTTTTTTCCTGGTCTGAGGTTATACAAATATTCTCCTACCTTTTCTTCTAATAGTTTGAAAATGTTGTTTTTCTTCATTTAAAAGTTTAATCCATTTGGAATGTATGTTTGGTTATATGAGGTAGAATCAAATTTATTTTTCCATGTTGAAAATCCAGTTGTCCTAATACTTCTTACCAAATAGTCCCTTTCTCCCTACTCCCTAACAAGGCCATCTCTGTCATATACTTGACCCCCTCACATGTTTCTATCCATATCTCAGCCCTCCATCTGCCCCACTGCTCTGTTGCTCCATCGTGTTTTCTTCATTTTACATTAGAAGAAGGCTTTGTAAATCATAGCTACACATTATTTTTTAAAGATTCCTATTTTCTTTCTACTGGACATATCATGGTTTCTGGAGTCATTCCTCTCTTGTAGGGCAGCAAGCACATTGTTCCTAGTTTTTTTGTTTGTTTGTTTTGTTTTGTTTTCTATTATGAATGCTCCTATGGTGAATATTTTTACATATAAAGCATTTACATGTTTTTGCATTATGTCCTTTGGATGGATTCCCAGAAATAGAATTACTGAGTCAAAGGGCATAAATATTTTTAATGTTTTTAACTCATAGCATATGTTTATTTTAAAAATTAAAGTGAATAAAGATTCTGGTAAGTTCCTGGGACCCTACTGGGCTGAGACCAGTCTGGATCTGGAGCTGGGAACGTTCAAGAGAGAATTTGATGTGATCTCCTTGCTGGATTTATCTTTTATTTTTTCCAGTTTAACACAAATTTTGGATACTCATTTACTTGGCAGTGATCAGTTAAGCACCTCTTGTGTGCCAGTTTGCCCAGGAAAGCAGGCAGCAGGATCCCATGCGCTCAGTGAAGTTGTGTTTTCTAGGTGGGAAGGCAGTAAATAAACACAGCCCAGTGTTAAGTGCTTCCCAGAGGAAAGACACAGACTGACATGAAAGCACGTTGGCTCCTATCGATTGATGGTCAGAGGTGACATGAAAGCTGAGATTTGCATGATAAGGAAGAGAAAGTCATGCCAAGTAGAAGAAAGACATCCTTTTGCTGGTGCCAGCTAGTGCAAAGGGCCCTATGGTGGAGCAGAGTGTGGCCTTGGGGCAGAAGGAGGGTCCCTGTGCTGAAAGTGAGGTGAACTGAGGCCAAAGAGCAAGACCAAGTCCCAACCGCGTAGGACAGTGCATTCCATGGGTGATAAGCAGCAATGGGGAGTCACGGTGCAGGGGCTCATAGAGAGGGTTGCGATCTAGTGGGTACTGTTAAAAGATCATGCAGGCTTCTCTGTAGAGCACAAGTTATAGGAAACCAGGGTGCTTGTAGGAAAAAGGCTGAGGAAGCAATCACACTTGTCCAGGCTGGAGTCATTAGAGGCCCAGACAAGGGGTGGTGGTGAAGGGAAAGAAAGGGCGTGGGTGCCATTATGTAGTAGAAGTAGATTCTTGAGAATTGCTGGTGGCTTGGAGGTGTGGAGTTAGAAAAAAGAGAAGAACCAAGAATGCGTCCTAAAAGGTTGGCTTAAGTGACTGGGAAAGTGGAATTACATTGTTGAGATGGAAAAGAGTAGGGAGAATAGGCTTGGGGGGAGGGGTGGAAATGGGGGTGGGTTTGGCTTTGACCATGTTTAGCCTGAGATGCCTTTTTGGTTAACAAGTGGGGAAGTCGGTGAGGCCACTGGAGCCACAGTGCTGGGATCCCAGGGAGAAGGTGGGCTCCTTCATGGAGACTTGGAGTCATTGGCCAATCAGAGAGAATCTAAGTCTCCTGGATTGTAAACAGGTGTATAATCAGAAAAGAGAATGGAAGCCTTCGACCAGTGTCTAGTTAACCCTATTATTTTCCTTCTGAATTCTGAAAATACACTGGGTTTCTTATATTTATCTTGTGAATAAAAACCGTTTTTCCTTCTTTCCAAGTAGGAAGAGGGAAAAACGTGAGTTTTCTTTCTTAGTGGCTTCCCGATGCCTCTCTGGGCCCTGGCACAGTCCCTGATTTTTAGTGGAGACTCTAAGAATTATTACTGCCGTTTGATTCAGAGGCAATTGGGCAGATCACAAAAACAAGCTTTTGCCTCTTGCAAGCTTTTCCAGAAATGTTCCTCCGTCTGCCGTGTTTATGTTGGAACGGAAAATTTGTGCCTGCCTTTCGGTGAGCTTTTCTCAAGATACACAAGGTGCTGCCTCATCCTATTACCCTGCGTCTCAGGACCTCTCTCACCTCGATGGTGTGGTGTCCTCTGCAGTATGGTACCCACCACCCCGGCACTGCCACCCACGGGCCCCGTGCTTCTAGAGTAATGCCTTGCTCTGTCACCTTCAATGTGGGAGTGCTGGGTGTCCCCAGTACATTATTTTTCATATGTGAGGATGCATGTCTCCGTGTTGGAGTATCAAACATGGAATTCAATTATGAAGAAAAACACTATTTCTCACTCATACCAGAATAATGTAGGTTAGAAAAGGCAGTGTAGCTTTGGGATAGAAACAAATATTCGGGAATCAAAATATTCCACAATCAAATCCCAATGTCTCTTCCTCCGGTCTGCGACCTTGGGTACATTTCTTGGCCTTTGGGGGCCTCAGTTTCCCATTTGATTTGGAACAATCAAAATACTGACCTGATAAGGATACTGTGAGGCCTGGGAAATAATTCACTGGGAAGCACCCAACACGTTCGCTGATTCACTTATTAAATATTCAGCATTCCTGAGTGAACAGAGAAGGGAGTGGAAGTGATCAACCATTATGAAAACAAAACCATTGCTTTTCTTCAGGGTTTTGAGAATATTCCAGTTTTAATGCAATAAATGCTTATTTGTGAAATTAAATTATGTAAATAATCAGAAATTACTTATTTGTTGCATGCCTGCCAAGTGTTAGTTGCCGAGCATGTAAAATGCACAGCACATAGGTGTAGATCCTGCCCTCATAAAGCGTAGAGGAGTCTGACCTTTGAAAAAAATTATTCTTTTAGTAGAGTTGTGATAAGTCCAGTGGCGAATAAATCAAATTTTGACACATAAGCGTGTATACAGTTTAGTCATTATTTTTAGATTAATTAACATTAATATTATTGTCAATAATATTTCTCTTTGGAATGTTCACAATAATTAATGATTTAGTAGGTCAAGGCTGGAGATTGAAATACACAAATTTCCCAGGTGTTTGGGGGAAATGCACTGATGTACCTGTAGCTGAGGAGGCATGTCTGCCGGGTGTTAAGTCTTGTCTCTCTGCCTGTTTAATGCACTTCTCCCCAAGGCAGCCTCTGCCTGTGCTGGGGGGTGAACTGGAGTAGCACCTTCTGAAAGAGAAGCCATGGATTGGGAGTGAAGCTCTGAGATGTCCTATCAAGACACATAATTTACTGTCAGGGTTATACACTGTTTTAGAATTTCTCTGTTAAAATGATAGCTAACGTTTCCTGTTAAGTAAAATGCAACTTAGCCAAGAATAAACAAATCATAGTTGAGAATGAGAAAAGAAAATTATAAACCCTGAGAAAAGAGATTTAAAAAACACACCCATGACAATAACTACAAAGGTGGGATTTAAAATTCTCTCCCTGTGTCCTTCATTATATGCTCGAGCAGTTACCAGCTAGTGACACCAAGTGATCCTACCTGATTCCTTTTATTTCTGTCTGGATGTAGAACTCCACAGATGTGGAGGGAAGCCTTGCTCAGGAGGGGTTACCCCAAACATTCAGTGCACTCAGCATTCATTGGATGTTAAAACAGTCAAGAAGACAGTAAATACTATTTGGGGAACGTTGCTCTAGATGAAGATACATCCGTGTAGCATGGCTATAAGGGCCCAAACTCAAGAGATAAGAGTCCCCGTGTTTGAATTCTCTGCAACTTGATAGTTACGTAATCTTAAATATTTACCTTATTTGTGCCTCAGTTTTCTCATCTATAAAATGGGGTTAATAATAGAACTTATCTCAGAGGGTTGTTGTGAGGTTTCAAGGGGTTTATATTATTCAGTAAGTTCAGATTGGTGTCTGGCACATAGCAAGTGCTATGTTACTGTTGATTATTAAATGTAGCTAATTTGGAAGAGACATGGTTTGATAAAAGACTCCCATGCTGGAGAAGGGATGGCTAGAAAAGAGAGAAGCAAGAAGACTTTGGAAGTTAGGGAAAATCAATGACCTGCACTCCCTTTGGTGGAGGGGACATCTATGAAAAGAAAAGGCATGTGACTGAGGCCTTTTATTGTCTCCTGTCTCATAATCCGGGTGTGACAGGCCAAGAAATGTAAGGAGAGAAAACATGGCCAAATGGGCTGGTGCCCTTATTCTTCTGAGAGAGGTGCCCTGACATGTGTGGAAGTGGTGTGGCCTAAATGGTCAGCTACAAATTCATAGAGTGCTATCTAGGAGTGTGTGTGTATGTGTGCGAGTGCAAGAAGGGTTATGAGATGAGGTACCGTTATTTTCTAGAACCCCAGAAACTGAAGAAAGCCCGTGCCCTTCTCATCTCCCTGTTTTGCGACCTCTTCACATACTCTCTCCACTTTGACCTGTTTAAGTTTATTAAAAAATATATATACACCCACATTTTCCAAGGAATAGATGCTTTATGTATGGTTCATTCTTTGGAGGGGGTATATGTGTGCCACGTGACAAGTGGTTGCCATGGTAATTTCTCATTATTGTTGAATTGAAAAATAATTACTCTGGCAAAAATCCCATATAACCTGTCAGCACTTAAGTTAAAGATGCCAGGGGGCAGCCCTGGCAGCAGGATCCTGTTTTTGGTGGGGAGAGACCTCAAGATGGGGACAGGAGAGAATCCGGGGCGGGCGCAAAATGCTTTGGTGGATTTTAAAATATAATTAAGACTCTCTTCTGCTATTTGACCTGCGTGCGTCTCTCAGTCTGATAGATGATTTGGCCGCCAGTGTTACTGGGGCTCACGTGCGAGACGGGACAAAGGGACCAGGGATTTCAATCGCAGACTTGCATACGGGGGGTTATTTAGACTGGAGAAGCTTCCGTGGTATTTCTACCTAATTAATATATACGAGACTCGTCGGCCCCGCTCCTCCTGCCTGTGTGCGGGCTGAGTTAATTTCATCTTTATTTACCTGGAGGCTGCTCTGTGCTGTTGTTACTTCCCAGCGTTGGGAAAAGAATGCACTTTTTACCTATTAATATTCACTAAACATTAATCATGCTCTGTTCAGATAATAAACAGCAGCGAGGCCGGGAAGGACCTGTGTGTCCGGGAAAGGCAGGACCCGGTCGGAAGCCTTGTGGGTGCAGAGAGCTGGATTCCTCCCCACCTCCCACCTCCTGCCACGGGTGGGGCATTTGGAGCTCAGTCATTCTGCCCCATAAGTCATTGGAGAAGAACGTGAAGCACCTACGTTTTCTTTCTGGTATCAGTGTCAGGAAATATTCCTCCTGTTGCTTAATGAAGCCCCTGAAATACACTCTGCCTTTAAGAGAAGGCTTGGCAAGCTTTTATTATTTCTATTATTATTTCCTTATTGTATCTTTTTTTAATGTTTATCAGCCTATATAGTTTATATTTTTTTAATTAAAATGTTTTGGTGACATTGGTTAATAAGATTACATAGGTTTCATGTGTACAGTTCTATGAGACATCATCTGTATATTGATTGTGTGCTCACCACTCAAAGTCAAATTTTCTTCAGTCACCATATATTTGATGCCCTTTACCTTTAACTACACCCTAATCCCCCTTTCCACTGGTAACCACCATACTGTTGTCTCTGTCTATGAGTTTTTGTTTTTCTTGTTTGTTCATTTGTTGCTTTCATTTTTATACTCCACATATCAGTGAAATCATATGGTTCTTAACTTTTAATGTCTGACTTACTTTGCTTATCATTATATATCAGCCTATATACATTCTTTTTTCTCTTTTCTTTTTTTCATATTTTTTTCTTTATTGATTAAGGTATTACATATGTGTCCTTATCCCCCCATTACTCCCCCACTCATGCCCTCACCCCCCTAGTGTCTGTGTCCATTGGTTATGCTTATATGCATGCATACAAGTCCTTTGGTTGATCTCTCCCCTTTACTCCCACCCTCCCCTGCTTTCCCTCTGAGGTCTGACGGTCTGATTGATCCTTCTCTGTCTCTGGATCTGTTTTTATTCATCAGTTTATGTTGCTCACTATTTTCCATAAATGAGTGAGATCATGTGATATTTATCTTTCTCTGACTGGCTTATTTCGCTTAGCATAATGCTCTCCAGTTCCATCCATGCTGTTGCAAATGGTAAGAGTTCCTTCCTTTGTACAGCAGCGTAGTATTCCATTGTGTAGATGTACCACAGTTTTTTAATCCACTCATCTGCTGATGGGCACTTAGGCTGTTTCCAAATCTTAGCTATGGTAAATTGTGCTGCTATGAACATAGGGGTGCATATATCCTTTCTGATTGGTGTTTCTAGTTTCTTGGGATATATTCCTAGAAGTAGGTTCACTGGGTCAAATGGGAGTTCCATTTTTAGTTTTTTTTTTTTAGGAAACTCCATACTGTTCTCCACAGTGGCTGCACCAGTCTGCATTCCACCAGCAGTGCACGAAGGTTTCTTTTTCTCCACACCCTCACCAGCACTTGTCATTTGTTGATTTGTTGATGATAGCCATTCTGACAGGTGTGAGATGGTACCTCATTGTTGTTTTGATTTGCATCTCTTGGATGAATAGTGACTTTGAGCATGTTTTCTTATGTCTCTTGACCTTCTGTATGTCCTCTTTCGAAAAATATCTATTTAGGTCCATTGCCCATTTTTTGATTGGATTGCTTACCTTCCTTTTGTTAAGTTGCATGAGTTCCCTGTTTGGAGATTAAACCCTTATTAGAGATAACATTGGCAAATATGTTCTCCCATGCAGTGGGCTTTCTTGTTGTTTTATTGATGGTTTCTTTTGCACTTCTTTGAAATTCTCAATGCTCACCTCTCTCCTGGCAGAGCTGGACTCTGTAGATCCCATTGAGAAATATGTCATTTAGAATTAGGCTTTGTTTCATCTCTATCCATGCACTGGTCAGACTGTAAATTTTCAATCTGGAAGCACAAGGACCTCATCTTAGAAAAGCCGGATATAGACAGGTACACACTCCAGGCTCAGGCACTGCCCTGGCGGAAATCCTTACACACATGTATGCACACGGGGACCCTACGAAAGCACTTGTTGCAGCATTTCTTCTAATGAAAAAGAATTCAAAACTGTCTAGAGATCATTAGTAGCAAAATGCTGAAAGAAACTCTATTCCATTCATTTCCTGCACTGCCATGTAGCTTATTTAAAAAAAGAAGAGGCCCCGATTTATAAAATGCATAGGTCTCTAAAACACAGTGTAGAATTTAAAAAAAAGTTTAAAGAAGGGAACACAATACATGATACCATTTAAATAAAATGTCAAGAACATAAAATAAGCCTGTGTATGAATGGGGTCATGTACATAAGTACTAGACATGTGCTAGGAAGGGCCATATGATTTTCATGAGACAGCTGTTTATGGGGTTTTAAGGGAGGGGAGAAAAATAGAGCAGGATATTGGGTGGAATCCAAGACATTTATTTTTATTTAAAAATTTACTTTTTTTAAAAAGGAAAATAAGATATTTTAATAATAGTTAATTCTGTGTAATGGGTCCATGGGTCTTCATCATATTAACCTCTTCTTTACTTTCAAAAATTAATAAAGTAAAACCTCATTTATTTACTTAACCAATGTTTCACAGAAAAAGAACAAGACAAATACCCAGAAGGCGGCTCAATAGAATGGCTATGTAGGTATGAATTCATTTTTAAAGTGTCTGCCTCAATAAGGACTTTCCACATACATGGCTTGTGCTGATGAATGTGACAGAGGGAAGGCTTAGTCTGCACTGTCCTGGCCCCCAGCCACTGAGTTTAGACACTTAAGAATCCTACAATGTTCAAGGCGAATCATTCTGTTTTCCTGCTCCTTCACTGGGTCACCCAGAGGTGGGAGCTCTGTCGAGAATGGAGAGATGCCTAATGCCCAGGCCCTGTCTTTGAGCATCTCCCAGTCCAGCACAGCAGTCAGACATTTATATACATGTGTATTACAACTTGGTGATTCCATTATAATTTGATCCACACTCTAATTATAGTGGGGGTAGTTTTTCATGCTCTCCTAATATAGGAGACAGTGAAAAAGGGGGTTCAAAGGTTGGGACTTGGCATTTGCTGGACTTTCCAGGCCAAAAGGACCACATATACAAAAGACGGGAGGGAGGAGGTGGTTAACTGGGACCACTTGGTTCAGACACATAAGCTGCAGAAGGCCCTTTGGCTGCACATAGGCAAACTCCTGAGTGTGTTGGCCTTTGGTGTGGTAAGGATGGCTTTTCCCTGGATAGAATGTCTTCTGTGATACACACACCAAGTGTTGTATCTCTAATGTCTGCCAGTATCTGATGTTCATACCCGCTCCATCCACACACCTGGGAACAAGACCTCAGGCCCTTGGTTTATTTTTAAGGGCTTTTACCATAATCTTCACTTGGGAGACCCAAAAGGTTGATCTTCACCTGCTGTGCAGTCTCAAGGCACCTCCTGGTTAATCCCCAAGTTCGTTTGACATGAGGTGATAGCCTGCATGAGTGAGCGGGGTCAGGTGCACCTTCCCTTTGAACTTTAAGGAGAACCAACATAATGAGCTTCTCTTTGGAATTCATGCTTCAAAACGGCCTTGGAACCTTGACTCTTGCAGTCTCCTACTGACCCACTTCCTGCACTTGGCCATGGCCTGCTCAAAGGAGAGAATGGGGCATTTCATGGGTCTTTCATTTCCCGTGTTGGAGGTACTGTTTACAATCAAGGGGTGGAGGGGGCAGTGCTAGCCTGTAGTTAGCCCTGCAGAATTTCTAACAGTCCATTTTCCTTTATATTTCCTTACCCCCTTTATCTTCCTCTCATGTGGCTGAGCACAGCACTCATAGCCTTTGTCTGCAAGGCTCAGACCATTCTAGATGACTGAAAAGTAGGAGTTGAATAATGGAGATCCTGATTTTTTTTAACTTTAAAAAAAAATATTTTTATTTCAGAGAGGAAGGGAGAGGGAGAGAGAGAGAGAACATCAATGAGAGAGAATCATTGATTAGCTACCTCTTGCATGCCCCACACTGGGGATTGAGCCTATAACCTGGTTCATAGATAGATGCTCAACCACTAAGCCATGATGGCCAGGCCTGATATTTTTTCAGTGTTGTCTATAGCTCCTGAGGTAGCTGTGTTGCTAAGAATTGAACTTCTACCTGTCAGAACTGCTTGGTCTTCTGCCAGAGATTTTGTATTTGGTTCAGCAGAGGCCTTGTAGCTGCATAGCAGCCACTGCCTGGAACCCAAGCCTTGTTACTACACAGATTTCTTTCACCAAGTTGCCTATATGATCCCAGCAACTATACCAGGCAGCTAACGGGAAGCAAGAGGTGTTTGAGGAGGAGGTTTATTATTAGGAAAAACACACGAAAGTGAGGGAACATGTGCAAAATCTGGGAGAGCCAGAGCTCTGCTGGCATTATGTTCTCTAGCGAATGTCATGCCTTCTATTCTGTGGAACCATTTTTGTCTTCAATTTAAAGTGGAGAATCACATTTTAAGAATTATTTGAAAAACACACACAAACAAAACATGGGCTGGTAGGTTTATTAATTGTAACAAATGTACTACTTGGTTGGGGGATATTGATAATGGGGAGGCTACCCAGGTGTGGGGGTTGGGCATATGGGAAATCTCTATACCTTCCTTTCAGTTTTGTGTGAACCTAAAACTGCTATAAGGAAAATAAAATCAATTTAAAAATGAACTGGAGTTAAGCGGACTTGCAAGTAGCTTTACCACTTTCTAGCTAGTTATTTGATTTTTTTTACTGATAGTGTAACTTTTTGAAATTCAGATAATTTGATCCATACTCTAATTATAGTGGGGGTAGTGGTTCATGCTCTCCTAATATAGGAGACAGTGAAAAAGGGGGTTCAAAGGTTGGGATTCAAAGGATTTCTCTATAAATATTTAAGGGTCAAATGAGACAATAATGAGTAATTATAGCTGCCACTTATTGAGCAGCTGCTATGTGTTGGGCAGTCACTCCTTCATCTTCATGCTCCACTAATAACATATTATCCCCACTTTACAAATGAGCAAGTAGATGCAAAGAAGTTAGAGGACTTGACTAAGGTCATCCAGCCAGTAAGAGGCAGAGTTCCCATGTTGAAGTCAGTGTAACACAGAGGTTAAGGATATACATTCTCTCTAAGGCCACCTGCTTTACCCCAGGGTAGCAATTAGGGTAGTTGTGAATGTAAGATGTTAAATTCATGTGAAGCTCTTAGAAAATATCAGGTGATAGGTACTAGTATTAACCCGGGGACCCTCACATGTATGTTCTTCCCATAATTTTCTTCCCTCACGTGAGGCTGATATAAGACTAGCCTTGCCCTAGCAAGTTTTGCTCAGTGGGTAGAGCATTGGGTTTGATTCTGGTCAAGGGCACGTGTCCAGGTTGCGGACTTGATCCCCAGTAGGGGGTGTGCAGGAGGTAGCAGATCAATGATTCTCTCATCATTGATGTTTCTCTCTCTCTCTCTCTCTCTCTCTCTCCCTCCCTCCCTCCCTCCCTCTCCCTCTCTCTCTCTCTCTCCCTCTCCCTCTCCCTCTCCCTTCCTCTCTGAAATCAATAAAAATATATCTTTTTTTAAAATGAAAGACTGGCCTGTACTTGACATTTAATATTTTTTTTCTTTAATCCTCACTTGAGGACATGTTTGTTTTTTAATGAGAGGGTGAGAGAGACATCGATGTGAGAGAGAAACATTGATCCGTTGCCTCCCATACTTCTCCATCCCAGCAACTTGAGGTCAGCCTGGGTCCTCCCTGGGTTTCTACCTTTAGGGCCCCATTTTTATTTCTTTTTTGGCAGAAATGCTGGAAAGCAGAGTTTGATGAAGGAAAATGGTGGAGTGTCTGATTTCATCATTGGGCCTTTGAACCAATAGCAGGGCAGGAGAGCACTGATAAATTTCTGAATTTCTGCTCAGAGTTTTAATTGTGGGGCAGACAGGCATTGTTGCCAGGCAAATGGGTTACACCCAGTGGACGTGATAGGGAAACGCGCTTGGTGGTGAACAGATGGTTTTATCAGGTCCATTTTGATGCTGTTCATGGAATGCCTCACCCCTTGGCAATGACAGTGAGAGAGTGCAGGGGATGGGCATGTTACTGATCATCAGTGAATGCTGGCTCCCTGCCGGGCACTTTACACCCACTAAGGTAGTGAATGCTCACATTTACCCTGAGGTATTATTGTTAGTATTACTGTTGTTGTTGTTGTTGCATCTACTCTGCAAGACAGTTATGACTGTTGTCCCTCTGAATTTTATCCTCACCTCCCAGGAAGGAAACAGGCTCAGGGAGTGAAATAAGTTGTCCAAGTTCCTGTAGCTGGGATGATTCCGAGGCCTGAGGTCTGCCCACAGGAGTGAATTCCACCAAGGATGTCGGGCCACCTGATATACTGGGCAGTGCCAGGCATCCTGGGTGTGATGTCCTGACACCGGGCCTGACAGACAAGCAAGGAACTGGGAAGAAAAACCAACCTGAGACAAAATAGTCCCTTTCAGCTCTCCCTTCACTATGCCTGAGCCCTGATTCCTGCCTTCCGCAGGCTGCTGGAGAAAGGTCAGGCAGAGGAGCCGGGCAGGTCTCGCATGTCTGAGGGTCCGAGTTTAAATCTCAGTGCCACCAGTTCTTGGCAGCTTACATTGGCCACCTGAGCTTTAGCGTCTGCAGCTGTAAAGTAGGCCTAATAAGGTGGGCAGCTTTATTCATACAGTAAACAACTTTTATTGAGTGATACCATGGGCTCCACACCATTTGGGTGCCTGGGAGGTAGAGCAGTGAGCAAAACAGAAGCCCTGCTCACAAGAAAATGATGTTATTGTTATACTGAAGAGAGAGAAAAAAACAAACAAACAAGCAGGGAGATAGTGAAGAGCAAGTGGGAAAATGCACATAAAATACTTACAGTGGTGCTTGGCATGGGGTAAGCGCTCAATACATGTTAACTTATTCTTTAGCCATCTGTGTAGCCACGTGAAATAAAATGTGCCAGTGCATCCAGGTTCCCAAATAGTGTTTCTTTCTGCAGCTGCCTTTTCCCCTTCTAAGCCCACTGCCTTTTCTAGAATCTCTGCCAGCCTCCAGGGCTCTCAGGCTTTGTGCCGTGGTCTCAGGTATGGAGTGAGGCTACCTGTTAGCTGCTCGCTTAGAGGTCTCCTACTAGTGGGTTTTGAGCCCTTGGGGATAGGGACCAGTCTCTCATCCAGCTGCATACCCTGAGGGCCTGCACATAATAAGTGCTCAATTAATATTTGTTTTCAAAATGAGAAAAAAAGAGGTAGATTGTATGTGGCTCCATGAATTGCCCTTGGGTGGTTTTATATTTACTGTGATTTTACTAAGAAGAGTGCTGGCTTTTGGTGTGGTGATTGGGAGGAGGCCAGAAAAAAAGAGACTGAAAATAAATTCATTTGTCTGTTCTTTTTTTTTTTTTTCTGGAAAGAGGATGGCATCCATCTTCAGTGGCCCCTTAATTATTCTTGCCAGGACTGCAGGCTTGTTCCCGAAGCCTGCCAGTGACAACAACCTAGTGTTGTCATAAGCAGAACAACTTAACGGGAAGACTCCAGGCCTTGGATGTCTCCGCCAGGCCGCAGCAGCGGGGCTATCGAGTGGGGAGCAGCAGCCGCCCTCATCTCCCCTCCCTTCTCTGACAGGCAGCTGCGAACCATCTTGGGCCTGAGGTCTGGCACCCACCAACAATCTTCTGGAAAAAGAATGTGCTTAAGAATTTAGGGGTAAATGGGCCACGGTCCAGAACATGAGGCCCCTTTTAAACATGACGCTCTGCATAACCTTCCTAATTCCTGTGATAGGAGGCCCCCTCTGCCCTTGGAGAGTAGCAGTGATTTTCACTATCTTTAACTGGGCCAAGTTCAGAGTGTTTTCTGGATGAGCAAGGGAAGCACTCATCCCAAGACAAACAAACGGGATTCCTGAGGGTGGTTTGCATTCTGCTGAGCTGCTTCACTTTTAATAGCTGCTTGAATAACGAGCTGGGGGTTGTCTATAAAACAATCCTCAAAAACAATCCATATGCACGCGATGATTGCTTTGACCATCTAGATAGAAACACATCTATCTACATATATCCTTGTAGCAGCCACACCTGGATTCCTTACAGGAATATTCACACAGAGTAGGGCTGTACCCCTTTTGGAATAAATTTGTCTTTAAAAATGTACCCTTCTTGCCGAAACCGGTTTGGCTCAGTGGATAGAGCGTCGGCCTGCGGACTGAGAGGTCCCGGGTTCGACTCCGGTCAGGGGCATGTACCTGGGTTGCAGGCACATCCCCAGTGGGAGATGTGCAGGAGGCAGCTGATTGATGTTTCTCTCTCATCGATGTTTCTAACTCTCTATCTCTCTCCCTTCCTCTCTGTAAAAAATCAATAAAATATATTTAAAAAAAAAATGTACCCTTCTTAACCTAGTTTTAATAATGTGGTTTCTGTTTATAAAATTGGACTCTTACAAGAGCAACGAGAAAGAGAAAAAGTTGAATGTATTTTACATGAAATACTAACCTTTTCGTTAAAAGAAAATATCATTGTGCTCTAGAGTACATTTATTGAATCTTCCCAAATATGTCCTCCAAAATTAATTTTCACCAGGTTTGCATGAACTCGTTTATTGAGTTGGAATTCAGTCCCCATTGGAGGCAATTCATTTGAAGAGTGACCTGCACCCGCCCACCCTCTTTCTAGAACGCCCACACACATATGCTAGCAGCGACTGGGTTTTCTATTTCTTCCCCCTCTGAGATATTTCCCACACTTGCCTGCTAAGTAAATGATCCGTCTCATTGCAGGATAGTGACAACCTCTGGTGGGACGCGTTTGCCACGGAGTTTTTTGAAGACGATGCCACGCTGACCCTTTCCTTTTGTCTGGAAGATGGACCGAAGCGATACAGTAAGAGCGAAGTTTGTTTTTCTGATATTTCTTCTTTTTGCGCCTCTAAAAAAACCCCAGGGGTCTTCAGAGACTAGCACAGTGCCGACAGCCTGACAGTGATACCTCCACTCCTGACGTTCTTGCTTCCGATCAAGGCCTTGTCATAGGTGGCAGCCGGGTCTCCGTCGAGGCTTAGAGCGTTTGGACACGTGGTTGTTTAGCAAGCGAGGCGAATAGCAACCAAGTCACTCAATGAAAAGTGGGAGGTGAATTGCAGAGATTTCCTACTGGTCTCCCCCCCGGGACCCCCCTTTATCCTTGACAGCTCACACCTCACTCCCAGTGTTCTGCTTCTGAAGGTTCCTTTAAAAAATTGCTCCTAGTTACTGTATCAGCAACATCCTTCTAATTTCCTCTTACCAATTATCTCAGGTGTTTGTTGGCCAAGTGCTATCTTTTCTGGGGGGAAGGGGGAAGTGGGGGAGACCCCAGCTGCTTTGAACATACAGTTTGGGATTGGTGTTGACAGAATTATAGTCCCCTGACTTTCCTGCGAGTGATAACTCTGTAAGGATCCTCCAATTACAGCCCATGGCACCTTGGGCAGCAGCTGATCTGTCCTGATTAGGTTCAGCCACCTTGTCAGAGATCAGATGTGCTAGTTCTGCTGTAAGACTGGGAGGCACAGATACGTCAGCTCCCAGGCAATTAATGTCCGGTTACATCAGGGGGAGATGTGTTTCCAGAAACCAGGGTTGCACACATGAAAGGATCTGTCAGAGGGTAAAACATCCCACGTGTCACAAACATGGAGAGGAGATGATGCTGGAACCAGCCGCAGGATGTTTGAAGGAGGCAACCCAGAGCATTGGGCCATTTATAGGTAATCAGGCTCTTGCTAAAAACGATTGAAAAATCTTATGGCTGCTAACTGTATTTCAAAGCCATTGGGAACAAGTTATTGGTGGTGGTGTTTTAATTTTTGTGAATTTAGGCAACTCAGTAGTGTTTGGATCTTTGCATGCTGAGTTCATTAATTATGTTAATATATGCGTGGTGATTTACAATAGTGACAGACTGGGGCGACTCAGCAACTTGGACTTGCTGCCCTATGGAAACTCAGTGCCAGGAGCATGTCTTTGGATCTGTGTACTTTGGGCTGTTAAAGGCGTGGGGCATTTTTAGTAAATATTTTGGGTGAGGGCGGCAGCTAGTATGTCAGACAATGGGCTGTTTCAGTGTCTTTATTCAGCATAATGACCTTGTTGCAGGCACAGGTAAGCCACTTGATGGGGTTCTGATGAGTTAATTTGCCTTCCTGGGTGTGGGTGCCCCCAAGACATGCCCGAGACAGTAAGAGAGTCGGATTTAGAAGCCACGGTTTCCAAAGTCCCTAGGAGATAAATGAACTCGGCAATCCAACAATTACTCTCTCCCCCAAAGCCTGCCTGATCAATGGTGAATAATTTCCAACCGAGCAGTCATCCATCTTGTGAGCTTCTTCCTCTCTCTCTCTCTCTCTCTCTCTCTCTTTTTTTTTTTTTTAGGCATAAGCTCAGATACTTTCAAGTTATCATTGTTTTATGTTCCTTATTCCTATGCTTTTTTGGTTTGTTTGTTTGTTTGGAATTCATCAGGGTCTGCTCCAGGAGCTAGAATTACAGTTTTAAAGCCCGTACTAATAAAACAGGTCCCCCATCTTCCCTCTGTTCACCCCTCACCCCAACATCATTTGGGGGTGAAGCATGATCAGTGCCTCTTTAAGAGCTCACATCCATGGACAGGAGGAATGCCTGACTCTGAGCCATTGTTGCCCAGGTTTCTTTGTTTCTCTGAGCCAAAATATTTCCCAAGCAGAGAAGAGAAACAAAGATGATTGACAGCTTGGAGCCAAGTCTCATCAGCTGCTTTGCTGACAGCCTGGTGATGTGCACACGCTGCTGATGTGCGGGCGAGTGACAGCTGATTGACAGCCGGGACTGGGAGACGGGAAGATGAAGCAGGCTTAGAACGCCCGGCACACGCTGTTTATGCAGCGCTCCCAGCACAGGCGCTGCCGCCTTAACCCATTCGTGGTCCAGGCACCCTTTGCCAGGCTGGGAAGGCACCTGCTGGCCTGGGCTGCAGGCTGTAGCTCTTCCGTGAGTCCTTCCAGGGAGCCACGAGCTTTGCATTTCTGAGGGAGAATATAAGTCTTCCCTGTTACATTTACATATACAGTCTTAACTTGTAAAATCCCCAATTACTTTCATTCTAGGTACCAAGAAATATTCCAATGAGATTTCTTTACCCCTTACTAGGAACAACTGCTTCTTCTCCCTCCCCATCTCTCTGTTTAGAGGGTCCCTCTGGCTCTAAGATATCTTATCTCTAAGCTAGGTGAATCCCATAATATGTGTTTGCTTATATATTTGTTCCCTGTCACCCTCTATTAGAATGCTATCTCCACCTGGGCAGGACTTTTATGTTATTTATTGCTGAATTCTCAGATGAATACACGAACTCACACATAATAGGTGCTCAATAAATATTTGCTGAGTGAATAATTGAATGAATGAATTGACATTTGGGGGAAAGTTTATATCAACAAACAGAACATTGACAAAACAATCCCTTTACCTAGATCTCTGGACTTTTTTAACTGGAAGAATTGAATCAACAATTGAATTGAACGATGTGCTGGCATTTTCAAATAAGCTCTAGGATATGATCTGATCTACTTTAAGTGGGGCAGGGGAGCAGTGAAAAAATTCAGGAAATAAGTATGCTTTGGGAGGTGCATTGTGTCTCTGTATTGGTTGTGTTGCACCCCCACCCGGGTCCCCACTCTCCTTGGGAGAAATAGAGACTGCTGGGAGTGGCTGGTGTGGAGAGCACCTGATAGACAGGGTTACTGGACCCGTCCACTGTGTGTCCCTAAAGCAATGGGCCAGCCCCTGCCTTGCGGCACATCGGGAAGTTGTTCTCTAGCAGTTCCAGGGAGGTACGTTTCTACTGGGGGTAGGAGAGGTAAGTGACTTCCTCTTTGTCAACAGATTAATGATTAAAGACTATTAGAGCTGAAAAGCATCTTTTTTGAAAATGGAAAGTTGGTCCAGAGGGTCCCAGCTGGTGAATCATTGGGCCTCCAGTCCACTGACTTCAAAGTCGAAGTCAGAGCATCTTCCCTCTCCTGTCCCCATCCTCCCCCTACATCCTCCCATAGCTAATGGGAAAGAAATGGATTCACCAATTCACACATTTCCAGGAACATCAGTTGCAAATAATGACCGCGTCTGATATGACAGAAGGCAAGGCGAACAGAGGAGTGGGTTCCTGAGCCCTCTGCATGCGGACTTGGCACACTTACTCTCCAGCATCCTGTGTGATTTTCCTTCCCCGTCTTGTACAGAAACAGCCATTCTTAGCTTGATTGCTCACTGTTAACTTCAAGCAAGTACTGATGCTCCTCTACTCCCTTTTCAGGCATATGGCAGAATTGTGCCCCTCATCCTTCTCTGTCCTCATGACCATCACAAATCCCTTCAGGTAAAGGTGCTGGTAATCCCTCAGGACACTGAGGCTGTGTCCAGGTTCACGTTGGCCATGTTCTTCATCAATAGGAAACGTGTGGTTCCCAATTCATTCAGGGAATAGTTCTTTGCTGGGAGAGCTGCATGGAGAAAGTTCTCTTGAGTCTCTTGGCCTTGGAGAGGCCACACGACATAGTCAAAAGGGCACCAGGATTAAACATGTCTTGGGTTTTAATCTGTGCTAGGTTTGGTAAACAGAGTCTCCATTTTCTCATCTATAAAATGGGCACAATACTATCATCACTGGCTTGTGGTAAAAATAAATTAGATAATCCATTAAAAGCAAACCTTGGCCCAGCTGGTATAGCTCACTGGTTGAGCATTGACCTATGAACCAGGAAGTCACTATTCGATGCCCAGTCAGGGTACATGCCTGGGTTGTAGGCTCAATCCCCAGCGTGGGGTGTGCAGGAGGCAGCCAATCAATGATTCTCTCTCATCATTGATGTTTCTGTCTCTCTCTCCCTGTCCTGTCCTCTCTGAAATCAATAATTAAAAATAATTTTAAAGCAAACCTTGGACCATTTGAAATGTGGTGTCATCAGTATTGACTACTGTTATTAATAACAGTGCCCAGTCTCAGCCTCACTCCAGCTTTTGTGCATCGTTCGATGGGCTTGACAGTTGGCAGGTGCTTGTCATGTGTGTTCGGTGTTTGGAGCTTCCTGCAGAGCCTCGCTGATTAACTGTGAGCCCATAGGACCACTCTGGTGGGCACTTCCTGCTGAAATGCACACCAAAGAGATGGCCTCCTCCCAGAAACTAGCTCTATGTCGGGTGGGTCAGTGACGTGCAGGAGGAGGAAAACAGAGGGGAAGGGTGAGTGAGTATGTGTAGGGCTCTGTACTTTGGTGGGTAAGGATGCCCACACTTAGTTAAACATGTCTAGGTTGGCATTTTTGCTTTGGAAATTCAGGTGAGAAATGATATAACTACTAAAATGCCATCTTGTCTCAGGGCACTTCCTTGAGGCCTACATTTTAGGAAAGATGTATTGTACAGGCAGGTGCTCTGGATATGATACCTGGGTGCAAATCCAGCTTTGTCTTTTACTAGCTGTGTGATTTGGCATAAGTCATGTTCTAAGCATCAATGGTCTCAGCGGAAAAGTTTGATGATCTGATGCATGTGAAGTTCTTAGCAGAGTTTCTGGCACCATGAAAATGCTCCATAAATAGCTTTTGCTATTGGATTGAATTCCAATGAACACATCGTGGTCTCTAGATTGAGATCCAGGGCAATTCAGATACAGTTGCCATTAATCTAACTCTTGTTTGGAATTTCGGGATTGATGGCTGCCAGTAGTTTTCTATCACACACTTGTTAGTTCACCATGACTTCTGTCTGGAATAAGGATTTCTGACATGTGACCTCACACCTTCATAGTCACACCAGCCAAACTATTCATTCTCTTTCTCTCTGTGGCTACTGGGGGGACATTTTACTCTCCAGAAAATGAAGGTTGTTTTAAGACAAGTCATCACTTTGCATAGCATTATTTTCCTCTGTTTCTTTGGTCATCAAGTCCCATTAGAGAGTTTGAAGAACCACACATCGGTCCCTCTGCGGAGTCACTTTGACATTCATTTCTCTTTTACATTTTCTTCCCACCTCCCTTTCTTCTGACAGCTCTGATAGCATTGCAACATAGCCTAAGCGCTTCATTTTTCTGCTGTAATATGTGTGTTTTTTATGTGTTGTGTACTTGGATGTGTCCCCCGAAGGTAGAGAAATTCTATGAGGCCCACACAGCTTCAGCATCTCTGGTTACTATTTTTCTCCTGCTTTTTATTAGTTCACCTGGTCCAGCTGTGCTTTAGTGTGCTTGCTCTAGAGAAATTTTTAAAGCATTTCCCCCACTTTCTTTTCCTCTCTAATTTATTACATGATTAAAGATAGATTTCTGGGAAAATCACTCCTTGAGTACATGCATAGGAGCTTTGACACCACACTTAATAACTACTGTGTCACGAATGTGGCCATTTAAAAAAGCTACATGCACAGAAGGGGGAGAAGGGGGTTAAAAGGCCGGATCTGTGCGTGTGAAAAGAGAGTCCACCTGAGATCTGGAAAGGCTCAGGTTTGTGGGGCCGGTGCTTGAAGACCCCAGATTTCTTCAGGAGACATATGCCAGCTGGTCCTGGACATCTTCCTCCACAAAGTAGCTGTGTTCCTCTGAAAATTCCTCATTTTCTTCCATTTTTTCACTTATGGAAGTAGAAATGAAAATCATGAACTTTGGATCCACACAGATGTATTTTGAGTCTTTGTTCCACCATAACTCTGTGATGTTAGGCATGTTGCTTAAACTATATTAACCTCAGTTTCTTTATATATAAACCCAAGATAATAACACCAACATCATAGGGTACTTGTGAAGATTAAATAAGATTAAATAATATGTAACCTTAGCTTAATGATGCCCATGGAAAGCACATAATGAGTAATTATTGCATGAATGAATGAATGCATGACCAAGAGAATGAGTGAAACCTATGATATGCCAGTCACTTGTTTTAAAGTAGAAGATAGTTCCCATTATTCATTTAGTCATTTGGCACATAGCAGGAAAAACTCTGCCTTTGGGCAAAGCCAGACCACACCTGTCTTCTTTCTATATGGACACCTTAAGAATTGAATTCGTAACCAATTGGGAGAAAAAGTGATATTAATGGAAGATGGTGGTTTGAACAAACAAGCCCCAAACTATTACAGTGATGACACCTGTCCAACAGAGGGTTAGGATTCCATCACCTACTTTGCTCAGACAGCAAGAAGCTATTGAACACACATCAAGTGCTGGCCACTGTTCTAGGCACCTTTGGACTTGCTATCTTATTTATTGAGGACCAGGTGAAAGGAAATGAACTTCAATTGCATTTAAAAAAATGTATCTTAGAGAAAAGAATGCACTGCCTCGGAGTAGCATTTGATGGTTAGTTACTGGATGATTGTGGCATTTTCGTTGCTTAATGACATAGACCTCTTTGTCTCAGATGACTCCAGAAAATGATTTCCTTTCCATGGAGCTGCACTAAATGGTTTCTGGATGGCTCTGGCCTCTGAACTTGTGGTTTTAGCGAGTGACCCTTTTCAACAGCAGTCTTCATTAGGCTGGCGATATTTGGATTGAATTGAATTAGGACTAAAGCACACTATCATTTGAAGTTCGTTTGTTCCTGCACTCATACTTTGGTTAATTCATTCAGAAATCACTGAGTTTTTGCTATTTGTCATTATAGTGGGGCATACAGTTAAAGAGAAAGGCCTTTTCTCACAATTTTTTTCATTTGCTTTTGATTCCATTTTATTTAAAACTCTTACCTTAGAAGGGCATAATCAGCTAAGTAGCTCAAAAATAAAATATTTTTGTGATAATACCAAATCTGGGACTAGTTATAAAAAGGACTTGAGAGAAAGCCTACAACTGATCGATGAACAGACAGACTCCTGAAGGGGAAAAAGGAAACTGAATCTCTTTCCATTTGTGGTTCCAATGGATGATATCAAGATTTGCAAATGGGCCATAACAATAGATTGAACAGACATTCCATTCTCTCATTGCTAATAAATACCACACTAATAATTACATGAAATAATGGACATAAAATACTTTGAATGGATTTAAAGTGCTATGCAAGTTGAAGGTATAACCATCACCATATTTGTAATTGATCTTTATGATTTTATGACTTTCTGTTTTCCCTTTATAAGTCAAGCTGTTAAGAAATCTAGGAGGATTGTTGGGTTTCTCATGCAGATAAAATTTATTGTTGAATATACAGTTATGGGTCTGACTGACTTGAGCAAGTCAGACCCGTAACTGCCCATAAATGCTTAATTGAGGTCTGGGTGAAGTACTAACCAGGAAATGGACAGTGTGTGTTGTTTTTGAGACTCTGTGTGACTATGATATCTATGGGGTCTGACACATACCTTTCCTGACTCTTGGTTTCATAGCTTATATTCCTACTCCTATATCTTTCCTATGGTTTTTAAACCAAGATGGCACTATCCCATCATGGGCCACAGGAAGATTGTGGCAAACTTTTTAATTATTAAAATTATAGGAGGTGTAACTGGCATTTGTCTAAGGGCTGGCAATGATAACAGAATTATAGAGATACATCTCATTCGATCCTCTTTTAATCCCATTTACTCATCATCTTGAAGATAAGGTTGCTAGATAAAATGTAATAAAAATATAAATGTAATAAAAATAAAATGCAATAGTTCTATTACAAAATTATCTTTTGTTTATCTGAAATTGAGACTTAACTGGGCATCCTGTGTTTTTTCTTTGTTGAATGTGGCAGCCACAAGTTCATGCTCAAATGTGAAATCCTGATAATTCCAGAGAAGCTAAAATAGGGTGTGAGCATGGCACATTATATGAAAAAACTCTAAGAGATTTACCTGGTTTCTTATTCACAGAAGTCTTGCCTCTGTGTATGTCCAGCCCTATATTCACGAGTCCCTCCTATAGAACAAAACACCTCTGCAGTGGGTGGGGTGGGCTACAGGTTGAAGCCCGCCTGAATTTAAATCCAAACTCTGTATTGCAGGCCGTCCACAGCTGACTTTGCCAGGGATTGGGCATAGTCATTGAGGAGATACATTGCCTGCCTTAAAGGAGCTTGCAGTTAACTCTAATGCAATAGCATCAACACTGGAAGAGCAGGACAAGGGAAGTGACCATAGGCACTGAGAAAGAAGTGATCAAATCTGATTTTAACTCCAGTTGAGTCTTTTATTAATAAAAAAGTTTGCCACAATCAACCCGTGGCCCATGATGGCGTAGCGCCATCTTGCTATGAGAACCATAGGGAACAAATAGGAGTAGGAACGTAAGCTACGAAACTAAGAGTCAGGAAGTACATGTGCCAGACAGAGTCTTAGTCACACAGAGTCTCAAAAACACACCTCCTCTCCATTTTCTGGTTACCACCTCATTCAGACCTCAACTAAAGGGCTGGCAAAGATTTCTTTCTAACCTTCTAAAACCCTTAGTTTTCTAAAGTCATGGCAGAAAATACCCTACCACAATGCTTTGAAAATATAGGCGTTCAGTAAATATTTATGGACTGCGTGAGCGATGTAGCACTGGTAAATAGTACAAATATGACCCACGGGGCCTGAATATTTGGCCTATAGGCACATGATTGTGCATATGATATTTCCATGTTTTAGTAAGTTTCTACCCTTGAAATCTCAAGTTGTAGCTACTCATTGATGTCAGAGTCACGGAAATGTCACAGAGCAACTTGGAAATTTGTCCACAAATAGAAACAGGACTCGAGACTCAAATATTTTAAACACCAAACGAAAATCACATTCATCCAACCTACAACACTAGGATTGATTTTTTTTTTCTTTAAAGCTTTGGGCTATAAGTTGATAGAGTATTTCACTACATGGTTTGTCTGCCACGCTCCTGGTAAGTCCATTTCATGGAATAAGTAGTCCTTAGCATTGGTTAACTAGGTACATGAATCTACTTATTAAAGAAATCTTAATAAACTTCATTTCCGTGGAAACACTTGTTTATTTAACATTTCTCGGGGACTTCCCACATGTCATATTTCTGTGCCCTAGCAATAAGAAGATGAATGAACAAAAGCTCTTGCCTTGGAGGAGCTAAAGGTCTAGTGAGCTCTTATTTCTAGGACTTATTATTAGCCAGATGGTTTCATATTGATGCCCTTTGCCTCCTCGGTTTATGAAACTGTTCTTAATCATAATCACCACCATATTATTAGACTCTATATCCAAATGTAACAATTGTTTTTTTCTTTTCATTTTTTTAACAAAAAAATCTTTAAAAAACAGTTTAAAGTGAGATGTTTGCAGTATTTTCTTTGTATGACACTTAGCGAGGTGACCTGCTGTGAGGCCCACTCCCCATAAGCTAATGTGTAGCCTAATCTTTACTTTGTGATATGTTTTCAGGTTATAAATCTACCTTATTTGTAAAAATGGGGTAAGATTAAGCATTTGTGGAAGTCAGTTTAAATTAGCATTCTTGTACAACTGTATTAGGCATGTTCAGGTAACTTTCATTAAGAATGTAGAGGCTTTATGACAAAATCACCATCCGGATGTGTTCCATTATTTGTTGTTTCATCAAGGTAGTCACATTTGAATTCAAGACCTTACGGAACTAGGTGCCTTTATTATTCTTTCCAAGAGAGTCAGCTTCACATGACTATTACAGCGTGCTTGTTTATTTTTATGAAGTTGGTCCTTTCCCAATTGGTGCTACCTTCAATATACTCTTTGATGGGAACTTTCCTGATGCAACATGTATCTTTCGCTTTTCAACAAGTCAGAAGAAGCTGAAATTGACACAAGTAATCATTCTGAAGATCCGTAGAAGGAGGAAGTAAGGTCACGTGTGAGCAAGTGATGAGACAAGTTCTTCATATTATCTGAAACAACGAGAGTATTACATTATTTTTACAGACTTTTCTAAAAAATAAGTCTTACTTAGTCCTGCTTTTGAATAATCTTATTTGCAATTTGATCGTCTTTTGTTTTACTTTGAAAAATGCATCATTTGCTATGCCAGGATGGGTTAGTTAACACTGAGAACAATGAGAGAGCTAGAGTTCTTCCAGAGTCTAATCATGAGGCAAGCCCAGTCTGTAATGCGTATGGGGGTATTCTCTCATAGACACACATGCTATCTCCATGTTAACTCTCGGATTCCAGATAAAAATCAGCACTTGAGATGGTCCTCAGTAATAGGATGATGATGATGTGTGTGTGTGTATGTGTGTGTGTGTTGCAGAATTAATGCAAGCTTTGAAAATATTTCAAAAATTGAAGTTAGTTACCTGAGAGATGTAAAATTTTCTCTGGAAATGTTTGTCATGCCATATGTGTGTTAGTCATGTCATATGTGTGAAGTACTCACATTTGATAAAGTCAACTACTCTTATTCAATTGAGGCATTTAGGAAAGTTCAACTTTCAAGCTTAAAAAAAAAATCAATGATAATCAGCTTTTTCAAGGTTGCCTGCCTAAAACAACTTAACGTCTCTGTACTTATTTGCTTCTCTTCAATAGAATCATAAGATAAATTATAAACTCTGTTTGGCAGATTATGTAAACAAACCGCCAATTATGTCCTTAATAGTTTTCCATACTGTTAGTGCCCAAATGTATTTCCTATAAAATGCTTAAGTACTCGGAGCGCTATTATTTCTTTTAAAGATGGGCCCAAAATCAGTAATTATGAGAGTTATTATTCAGGTTCAGTGTGGCAGCAATTTTTCACCTGATAATTACCTTGTTAAATTAACGTCAGACCAGCTCCATGACTTGATTAAGAAAACGGTCCTCCAGCCCCGTGCAAGCGGCCCAGCTGTGGAAACAGCGCTAATTTATTGAACCCAGGCTCATCTTCAGCACTGCTTCTGTGACATTCCTTAATGGAAGTTCTAAGAAGTTGTATGTTTCTTATGAGGGGATTATGCTTTCTTTGCTGAGGTCCCATTGTATCTCTTGACAGTTGGTGTTT
>NW_005871574.1:551706-563477 GCF_000147115.1 Myotis lucifugus | reverse complement strand
CCCAGGGTCAGAGTGGTGGCCTAACACTGAGAGCCAGCAGCCCTAGAAATGCTAGGGGGTTGGTTCCGTAAAAACAACAGCCAGGGCCACCCTACAGCGAGCGGGCTAAGGCTCGGAGGAGCCCACGTTATGCCAGCCTATGGATTCTGCAGGCGGGGAAGGGCTCGGGCACGCTCGCTCTCCCACCAGAAACACTATTTCTTAACACAGGTTTGTGCAGCTGGCGCCCCAGTACTACTTCAGCAACCTGCCCCCCAGCGAGAGCAAGGACATCCTGCAGCAAGCCATGGACCGCCTGGCCCCCGCCCCCGCCACGAAAGGAGAGCAGACGCCCTGCGAGAAGTGCCCTGAAACTACTGAACAACGGTGCGCCCTGCAGTGACGCCTCAGGAGCTCCCAGAGCGCCACGAACCCCCAGTCGGCCTGTGGGGCCGGCGCCGGGCAGCGACTCACGGGAGGACCGCCTCTGAGCTACACAGGAGTCTTGAAACAAACTAATACTTTGTATATTATTTAAAAATAAAATATAGACGTTTTTATTGAGTTCTTTCAATAACTGCTCCACGTTTTTCTTATGGGGAAGGTTTTTAATCAAACGTACATAATTTGACCAAAAATTTTTTAAACACTATTTTGTAAATGTGTCACAGACACAGGCGACAGAACCCTACTTTGTGTAGAGAAGCTAAAGCTAAATAAAGTCTCGAGTTTTTCAGTAAAACTCCACTGGGTTTTCTGGTGATTTTACAAACACAGCACGCCCTCTCGGTGGGAAGCGGCTAGACAGACAGATGTTCCTCCAGCGCCGCCATGATCTCGCCCATCCTGTCACACGGGACCAGCATGACGGTGCGCAGGGGCTTCATCGGGACGTCGTCGAAGGACCACCTGCCGCCCAGACACGAGTCGCTCTCCTCCTGCACTGAGTAGCTGAACGTCAGGACTGCCTTCTGAACCACACAAACACCGTGAATAAGCAACACGCACTCAATCGGCAGCAAATATTGTTTGACACGTTTCCATAGGAACGGGAGCTGAAGGAAGCCCGAAGGACACTTGGCAGAAGGCACCTCCAGGAGGTGAGCCAGCAGCCGGTGACACTGAGCTACCGCCCACTTACACTCTGTCTACCTCTCTCAAGTCACTCCTACTCACAACCTTGTGACAGAGGGACAGTAACAGGCACAACACTGGACATCTAACAAGAAGACCCTGCAAATGCAGGCCTTCCCGCCGCCCCAGCTCCTCCTTGGCAGAGAGCTGCTGTGGACGAAGGTAAGCTTGCAGAACCAGCCGTGTTCAAACCCACACGCACCCTGAGATGCAGGGCAGAGCCTCAAAATTTCATTCCCACTGTCTCCTTCCTGAAAAGGCCCAGCGCTGCCAGTCTTGACGGCGGCCACGCCAGGAGAGGCCCCTCCTCGGAGGTTCACTTCTGGGGAGGGCTGCACGGGGAGGGTATTCTCTCTCTGGCTGGCCATCGCGCACCAGCTACCTTTACAGGAAGGAAAGTGCCAGAAGCCCACTAACGGGATGACATCCAGGATGAGGGGCAGAGCGGCCCGGGAGCCAGACAGGAGGGGCAGGGGTCCACCCGACGGCTGGGACCTCAGCTGAGGGCTGTCCCTCAGACTCAATGTCCACCTTGAACCCAGGCTCATCCTTCCTCCCGAGGGGTTTGGGAGCCGCAGCTCTCGCAGCACACCATCAGCCCGATCACTACCAGCAGGTTCGTGACTGTCTCCTCCCACACTCGTCACCAACAGTGGGGCTGGGGCGGTGATGACCTGTGAAAACCTAGTGCGCGCCAGGCACTGTGAGCTGCTAGCAGCTGGGGACAAGGAGGAAAACAGAGCGGCCACACTCGGAAGACTGGTACAAAATGGGAGAGTCCTGACTTATTGTCAAGAAAAATCCCTATATACCGGGGAACCTTGGTTCTCGAACTTAATTCATTCCGGAAGGCTGTTCAAGAAACGACTTGTTTGAAAACCAAATCAGCAAAAGTAAAAAAACCCAAAAATATTCCCAGCACAACTTCCTGAGATGTTAACAAGGTGAGGTTTAGCAGTAAACTGACTCGCTCACTCTCTCGTCACCTGAGAGACGCACAACTGGTCACATCAGCATGAAAGGGCTGCTGGTTGAGAACCGAAGTGAGAACCGGAGGTTCCATCTAAACAAATACATGGAAGACCGTCTTACCTCGTAGAAAAATTCTTCCTCTGCATTCGCAAACATTAACTCATCGTTCTTTTGGCTGCTCTGCTTCTTTTTGGAATTGTCTTTTCCTGCTTCCGCAAACGTCTTGCTGATCAGAAGGTAGAAGTGACACTTCCCACACGGCTTGTTGGTCTTGTGTGCCTCCGCCAGTTCTTTCCTACAAGACACACAGGGGTCTGCTGCGGGGCCGGTGACACCAGCCCAGCCACACCCCAGGCCCTGGGAAAGCAGGGAGGCCTGGCCGGGCTCCTGCTGGGACTCGGCTTCCTGCGCAGACATAGGTCTGACACTTGCACAGCAGTGAGTTTCAGCTCTGCCGTCTGCACTTCCGATTGTTCTAACAGGGCTTTTCATAAAGAACAGGGTGACGGATCTCACAGATTCCTCAACATCCCTGCTCTGTGCACAAGTTAAAAACACTGAGAACCTGGAGATTTAAAACAGCAAACATGGAATTGAAACACACAAAGGCACACGGCCACACCCAATGCCATGGGAGCACGTGACAGCTCCAGTCTCCAATCGTGAGTCCAGGACTCATTTCTCCCGCGCTGCAGAAATCACACAGCAAAGCGCAGACACCCTAACTCTGCAGTCAGCGCAACAGCAAGGAAACCTCCATTTCCTTCCTGAAAAGCAGGCATCATCCTGTGCATCCAGCAAACAAAACATAAGGAAACGCAGAACAGCCCACTCAGCTGCCTTTACGGGGGATCAGAAGGCGGCCACCCCCGGGGAAATCAGATTAAGCATGAGCTCCAGCTGATCAGGAAAAGACAAACAAAACCTACTAGGAGCTGGAGGGGGGGGGGGGGGGGGGAGTTTCCATCCTCCGGTTATATTCGCACATTCCCACTAAGGAAACCAGGAGTGCTGAGACCTCAGGAACACGGGGCTGGGAGGGCAGGGGGCCTGTCCACGTTCTCGTCGTCCTCTATTAAAGCACAGGCAATACCGATTCTTAGTTCTTCTTACATGTAAGATGTTCTCATAAACTTAAAACTGCGTTTAAAAACAAAACCCTGAGAAGCCAGAAATACGGTATGAAGACTATGGTTTCCTTAGTCATAAAACATTCCAGTGAAATTTAGAAATTTTACTCAGTTTTTGTTACTGTTGTAATTATTCAGTATTTTTCATGTTAATCTACCTGGGAAGGTGAAAAACTAGTCAAATAGGAGTGAAGAGTCTACATGAGACTCACCTACTTTAATACCACTGAATCTTTAAGGTTACGGACTCGTCAGAATAGCTTTAGTGATTAAAACTGAAAAGTCGATAGAGAGGACCGCGTGCAGCTCTCGGACAAGTGCTCCCAGCCCACCCCCTGGGCGGGACTCATGCCCTCCGGAGTCCCGGTTCTGACCCCCGGGAAGCCTGCCCGGCTCAGGCGCTTACTGGAGCTGCCGGTGCATGGGCAGCGCGATCTGCGCAGGCACGTTGATGAACCGCTCGCTCAGGAGCAGGCCCACGGGCCGGGAGGGGTCATTGAAGAGCTTGTCCAGCTGCTCGACCACGCTCTTCTCACAGTTCTTGGCGCAGCCGCTCAGGGTCAGCTCTTTAATCTGCTCCGCACACTGGGTCCCCTGAAAGCAGAGAGGCGTGCCTCACTCAGGCCATCGCTTCCGGCAGAAACCTGACTGCGCACCAGCTCCTCACAGGGAGGGCAGCTCTGTCACAGCCTCTAGAGTCTGCCGTCTTCAGTGCTGACTGCTGTGCGCTTCTCAGGGTAACTCTGCCTGGTGTGACCCACCACCCATGACCGTGGTGAGAGGGCCCTGGAGGAGCTAGTCCACCTCGGAGATGGCGGAGGGCACTGCAAGCCCATTTAACACCAGAGTGCACCTGCGCCCTATGAGAGGGGAGGCAGCTGGTTCTTACTTTCCACTGGAACCATCAGTGAGTAGGAAAGAGCGATGAGCGCAAACCCCGTGACCGTCGGTGTCAGTAGCGCCCTCCCCTGCAGGGAGCAGCACAGCCCATCACAGAGCAGCTGCAGGGGCAGCACCAGCCACATGTCAACCTGGCCAGGCGGGGACTCTACACACAGGAGGGAGGACTCGAACTGGGTACACACCAGTCAAAACAAAACACCTCCGCCCGGCCACAGTGGCTCGGGGCTTGAATGTCAACCTACGAACCAGGAGGTCACAGTTTGATTCCCGGTCAGGGCACATGTCCAGGTGGCGGGCTTGATCCCCAGTGTGAGGTGTGCAGGAGGCAGCTGATCAGTGATACTCTCTCATCATTGATGTTTCTATCTCTCTCTCCCTCTCTGAATAAAAATATATTTTTAAAAAAACACAAAAAAATACCTTCACTTGAAAACAGGTTACGGTGAGACTTCACAAGTGCGCACGCCCTTACAACAACTATCACTGCCTGACAGAAACACTTCATGTGTGTTACACAAGCAGTCTGGCCTAAGGGTGACCACACAAGTGCCCCCCAGGGACCCACCTTTCGTTCAGTTAAATTGAGAAGACTTATGAAACCAAAAATCTCATCTTCATCCACATCGTCATCACTATCTTCTGAAACATCCGTTTGCTATTTTAAAAAGAAAAGGAGCTTTAATTTACACTTGGTTGGGAAGAAATAGGATACCAAGCCTGAAATCTAGGCCTCATTACTCTGTCTAAACACAAACTGTTTTATCACTGTCACCCAGAAAAGCATCATGGGTAACGGCAGTGCGCATCCTGTGCCTCCCTTGATTACGTACCTTTCTTCACATTCTGTGTGACCTCTCCTGCCCTAACTTATAAGGGTTTTCTTTACTAGATTCTCAACATGTTACAAATCCAGAACAGCCAAGGCCTCATGACATAAACTGTTCAGTCCGTTTTCTGAACGATTTGGCAGGAGCCGGCCCTGCTCGTCTCTCCGTGGGTCCACACGCCTCACCAAGTCCTGTGCTGCCGAGCGCGGGCCAGCCTGGCTCCTAAGAAGGTGACTGATGCCCGAGAGCCGCCTATTCTCAGGCAGAGACAAAGAGGCAAATCCAGAAAACAGCTAAGGATGAAGAGCTTGGCTCCCACGGAACCTCCTGGCTGAGCTGCACCACACGTTACTCTCCAGGGCCGGCCTGCTCACCGGGTCCAGCCTGGAGCGTCCCGGCAGGAAATGCAGTCGAACAGTGAGCTGGGCAAAGGGTCTGGGCACAGGACCACACCACATGACAGTCCACACGGAGCGCCGGCCACGGGCCACGTCCCACAGCTCTAACACCTTACACCCAGCTACTCATTCCGTCCACCTCCCGCCCTACGAGGTGGCGCACGCACCATCCGTGTGCAGACTGACAGCGGCATAGGAGGTCTTGTGACAGAGTGTGCCTTGCACAGAGGGCCACAAGGTCATCGCCCATCCCTCCTCCTCTGACAGTGACCCAGACCCTCCTCCCATCAAGAGGTGGGGTCTATGCGCCCTCCCCTGGGACCCGTGTGGGCTTCCTGTTGCTGAAAACGCCCAAGTCTCCAGCTGCTGCTCAACAGCTCATTTGCATTATTACAGGCAAATCAAACTCGAAATGTACAAGTCCAAACGCGGGTTCCCCTCCTAACCTATCGCCCTCCATGTCGCTGTCCTGGTTGCTTGAGCCAGACCCTCGGAGTCATGCCTGACTCCTTTTCCCTCCCCCTCAGCCCACCATATTTCATCTCCCAAATGCCTTCTGAATCAGCCCACTCCTCTCCCTCTCCACCGCCATCACCCGCACTGCGGCACTTACTGACCCAGTCTCCCTGCTCTGTTCCGACCGACGCGTCCGGCCGCTGCTATACATCAGGAGGGACTTCCCAGGATCAAGAGCCCATTGAATCAGAATGAGCGCAGCTGCCGCTTACCTTAATCACACTCCCGATGTGGTTCTGCTGAATTAAGAGATTCGTCAGTTCGGCAGTGTTGACAGGTGCCTTGAGGAAAAGCTGAGAGAAAAACAATAATTTAAATTAAAGTCAGAGTGCGACATCTAAAATTACTTCTAACTTCCATATTCAAATAAAAACCATGACATTTCAATGATTTGACCAGGAAGGCGACTAGGACACTAACGGCTCTAATGGGAACTGAGGCCGTCTCCACGGGCAAAGGAAAATGTAGAAGCAGCAGGTGCTGCCGGGATACGACTTCTACGTGAGAATTCCTCCCCTGCGAAAGCTGGGATGTGACTCAGGAGAAGACAGAACAGTGGCCCAAGTAACTAACAGAGGGAAGTGTTGCAGGAGGAAGAACAGTCAACTATGTTCATGGAGGAAGGGGCTGGGGGCAGAAGCACAGAGAGAAGTTCTTCCTTCTGGGCCGGGACCAGGGCCGGGGGAGGGAGGAGGGAAGGGAATTCTAAAGCAGAGAGGAGCATGCCCACAGAGCTGGTGCTGACGGGCCTGGATTTTCTTAGAAGAGCAAGTTTATGCGTAAGGAGTAAAAAGCAATACCTGCTGCAGTAATTTCTTAATCCCGTCATAATCGTTGTATGAGATGGAATAAGCTTCAAAGTCAACATTCACTTCCTGTAAATAACACACAAAACAGATCATGACACAGAACTCTCCAGACACGCCAGGCATCATGGCTCACTGCAGATTTTCTTCTCCCGCTACCTCCATCCTTTCTGGCTCCAACTCTAGCTACAGAACATGCACAAAAAGGACCAGAAGAAAAGGTTACATAAAGAACTGTAACTGTCCAGCCTACAAGACGGGCGAACATTATCAACGCTGCATCCGCACAAATTACAAAACCCCTCATACCACCTCCTCACTGGACACAAAGCCCGGAAGGACAAAACACTCGGCCAGGTTTCCAGTTGGAAAGCCAGCTCTGGGTAAGCCGCAGGCGCACAGGAGAGCTCCCCTGCCTGCAAGAAGGGGGAGCAACCAACAGGCTCACTTCACAAGCCCCTGCACTGCCTGCGCCTGAGGCTCTGCTTCCTTCACTTGGCAAATAGGTGCCGCCTGGTACCACCGCTTCCCAAGCACTGTGCCGGGCTCAGATGAAAAGGGGAGGACTGAAGGGCCCTGCCTTCAGAAAGTAGGCGGAAATACAGACATTGAGGAAATACTCAAGTCAACGTACAGCTGCACCTACGCGAGCTTTAAGACCCGGCACACGGTGTTGTGTCAGCTTGGAAACGGGTCAGGGCAGACAAGCGACATCTGAGCTGGGAACCGAGGACAGGAGAGGCCCTGGCCCGGGGAACAGCACCTGCGGAGGCTCTGGGGCAGGAGTACAGGGACTGACAGGCGTGTAGCTGGGTCCCTGATCTGCATTTGCAAAACCACCACGACACAAGCTAGGAGGTAACGCCACTGAAATGTCCCACAAACAAGTAAATGAAAGGATCACTTCACACCACAAACAACACCTGAGGTGCTTTCAAACGCTGCCCAGGATCGACCCTGAGGACCCCGGGGCTCTGGTGAAAAGTGCACTTGCACGCACTTCCGGCTGTGCGGGTCCTGGGATGTGGGTCTGGGCTGGCGGAGACGGCAGAGGAAAAGCAAACTGACCTGTGCCGTCCTTGCTGATGGCACGGATTTAAGCACCCGGGGCTGCTGACTCACCCCAAGGTCCTTGCACAGCCTTGGACCCCGGCTCGGAAGTCAGCTCAGCTGGATTATGTGATCAGCAAACTAAACCAAATAGCAAACTGTCATGACTCGGGTCTGGATGTCGTCCTTTAAAATATTAAACAAACTCCTGTCCGGCTGGCCTTTGTGGCTGAGCATCCACCTAGGAACCTGGAGGTCACGGTTGGATTCGCGGCCAGGGCACAGGCCCGGTTGTGGGCTCCATCCCCAGTGGGGGGCGTGCAGGAGGCAGCCGATCCATGGTTCTCTCTCATCATGGACGTTTCTCTCCCTCTACCTTGCTCTCCTGAAAGGACAGAACAGGACTGATAGCTGTGTTCCTAACTCCTCTTCCAGCAAAAGCCATAGAATGTATCAGTTACTCAGCCTGCTCTTATCTCAGCCAATGGGAATGCAAGGGAAAACAAACTCAAGGCCGAAAGTATGCTGAACACCTCCGTCTTTGTGTAACCAGACCCTAACTAACTGCACCCTGCCCTTGCGTCACTAGCCCCCGGCCCTCACTCAACCAACCGCAATTGGCCAAATCAGTGGTCCAAGTGTGCCCCCCACCCCCGCCACCCCAAGCCCTATAAATTCTTTGTTCTCTTGGGACTCCGGGCTCTCTCTCGCATCCAGTAATGGAAGCAGAGGGGGACCAAGCCCGGGCTTGCATCGGACTTGGCGCTCCCTGGTGGTGTCTTTGGGGGTCTTGAAATCTGGGCATAACACTCCGAAACCAATGATACAAGTATATACCTTTTTAAAAATGAAGTCCCTGAAAGCCAGCGCTGTGTAGGGTTTTTCTTTGGGGAGAAGGGGGAGACCCGGCCGGGTGTAACTTTTGAGAGTCATTCTGCAGCTGCGGAGCGGGGAGACCGAATGGAACCGGAGTGAGCCCTTTGCCGCCCGAAGCCCCCGCCCGCAGCCCCTCGGGGGCAGGGGAGTCGCTGTGCCCGGCGCCTCGCACACTCATCGGCCGTGGCTGCCAGAAAGCACGCTCCCAGCTGGCAGCCCAACTGGGGTCGCGGGTGCTGCTCACCTCGCCCACGACCTCGTCGTCTTCATCCTCTTCCTCGTCGCTATCTTCGTCGTCGTCGTCGTCGTCCTCCACTTCCTCGTCCTCTTCTTCCTCGTGGCACGGGACAGGGTCGCCGAGCGTCTGGGGGGTCCCCCCGTCCACGGCGCGCCGCTTGGGTCGGGACGCCATGCTGCCGCGCTCACTGCGCCTGCGCAACCCCCGCCTGACGTCCTTACGCCCTTCCGGACCCACCCACCCCTCCAGGCCGAGGGGGTGAGAAACCATGTAGAACCTCAGCGCTGGGTCGGCGACAACCCCAGCGTCCCTGAGGGACTCTACGGCCATGATCCCTAAGGGGCAAGTCCGGTTCTGGGTCCTGTCTTACCCTTTTCATCCTCCCTCCACCTTCCTTACCCGCCCCCCAAGGCTCACCCCCCCTTGGCTCAATGGTTCGGCCCATCTCTGCGGCTGCGCCCCGGCGGCCTGGGTGTCGTTGCGCATGCGCGAGCTCCAGCTGCGAGTGCCGCGGGGCAGCAGGTGGTGGTACCCGGGCCTGGCGCGGGCCGTCGCCATGGCAGCGCAGGCCACGTGGTGAGGGGTCCGCCCACCGCCGGTCGCTCCGGTATCTCACAGCCTCAGGTTGGGATCGCGAGACCCCGCCCGCCTGGGCGACTTCCTAGTGCCGGCGCCGGGCTGGGCAGGGCCCCAGCTCCGAGACCTTTCGGGCCTCACCAGCCCGGCGAGGTAGGTGTCGCCGCCCACCGTACGGACGAGGACACAGAGGCCTCCGGACCTGCGGGGGCCCACCCACCCGGGCGCTGGCGAGTGCAGGACTAGTCGGGAGCGGAACCGAGGCCGCCGCAGGCCTGAGTGTGGGCCGTGGCCTGGGGTAGTGATGGACTCCAATGGAAGGGCCCCGGGTCGTGCAGGTCCCCACGCCAGGCCCGGCCCGACCGCGCGGGCGTCCCCCAGCACAGGGGTGGCTCGGCTTCGTCAGGCACCGAATGCCTGCCCCTGCGGACCCTCCTTAAGCCCATTTCCTGACCTGAAAGTTGGTTGAAAAGCAGGGATGGGCTGTCAATGCTTCAGGGCCACTAGGGAAAATCCGAATTGCAGACCAGAGCCTATTGGGGAGGACAGAGTGGCAGGCACTGGGGCCAGCTCGGGTGCACCTGAGGCTGCAGCCGCGTGGGAAGGGCCCGGTGCGGTCAGCTTTTTACATTTCAAGAGAACCTGGAATTCTGGATATTTCTTTTTATGATGGGGTCGCCTGATTGCAGAGCCTATGCCTTTATGGTGTGTGTGTGTGTTTCTTTTAATTGATTTCAGAGAGGAAGGGAGAGGGAGAGAGGAATACAAATACCAATGATGAGAGAATCATTGATCGGTGCCTCCTGCACGCCCCCTACTGGAGATGAGCCCGCAACCTGAGCATGTGCCCTGACCAGGAATTGAACTGTGACCTTGACTCAACCACTGAGCCAAACCTGCCTGGGGGGTGAATTCTGGATTTTTACAAGAAATACCTTGAGTTTTACAACCTTAAAATATTTAAATAAAATTCATTGACCAGCTAGGTTTACCCCCCAGGCTAGCAGATCCAACGCAGCCCATTGTAAAGACTATTCATTAGAAAGGATGTCATTCATTAGAGATAACATCCATTTCTTTTCTTTTTCTTTGTAAAATGAGGAGAGTGGGCTGGGTGCATGTGATTCCAAATACGTACTCAGCTGCCCTAGCAGTGAGGCCACTGCTGGGGAGGTTTAAGCAGAACAGTGATGACAACCTCTGCTCGGTAATTCTACCCTGGAGAGGTAACCAGCTGGCAGCATCCCAGTCCCCTCTCCCACGGCACCTCCTAGCACTTAATGGTGCTGCCACCCCCAAAACATCATGCACACCTCCCTGATGGGCTTCCGTTATCACCGTTACAGAAAGCCTTTGTGAGCGACTGGCTCCTGGTATTTGAGCTTCTCCAATGTGGACATGGTAGGGCTGAGTAGAGATCTGTGGCCACACGAATGCCTGCTTCCCACAGCAGTAAGCTTCTACTTTGGAATCCCGCAGTAGTTACTTGCTTTGTGTGCCCTGGAAAGATGTGTGCTTTAGCAGAAAATGCCACATTGTACCTGCCACTCAGTGACACCCCAGATTCCGGGGACCCCAAATTGGAAGGCTTGTCAGTCGGGGTTCAACCAGAGAAACGGGACCAGCAGAGGATCTGTATTAGGAAACTGAGTGCAACTCTGGGGCCAGTCAAATCCATAGTGGAGGGCACAGCAGAAGCGGTGCACAGGAGGCATTTCCCCCCTGGGAGCCTCCGTCTGCTCCAAGGGCTTTCCACCGCCCCAGGCAGCCCCCCCCCGGATTGTGTAGGATGACCTGTCTTACTAAAGGTCAGCTGACGATGGGCCTCATCATATCTCCCAAACCTTCCTGGCAGCACTTGGGTTCGCATAGGGGGATGCAGGGGACTGGCCCAGCCAGGCTGACACCAGTGACCAGCGCAGAAAGGTCGACTACTAATTCCTGCGGACACTCACTTTGAGTAACTCCAGGCAGTGACAGAAGCCATCCTGTCCACTTTCCCAAAGCCCCACTGTAGCTAAGAGCCCGACAGCAGCAATAATGAGAACTTAATTTTATACTCAGTTGCTTAGATACAAATTAATTCATTTTGAGCTGTGTGCCATTTATATCTCAACTAGAGGCCCGGTGCACAAAAATTTGTGCACCAGAGGGGGGTGGGAAGGGGTCCCTCAGCCCGGCCTGTGCCCTCTCACAGTCTGGGACCCCTTGGGGGATGACCACCTGCTGGCTTAGGCCCACTCCCCGGGGGATTGGGCCTAAGCTGACAGTCAGACATCCCTCTGGCAGCCCAGGAGCCCTCGGGGGATGTCCACTTGCCAGCGGGGAGCAGACCTAAGCTGCAGTCTGACATCCTTAGCGCTGCT
>NW_005871574.1:546757-550280 GCF_000147115.1 Myotis lucifugus | reverse complement strand
CCCGCCCTTGCCCCCTTTCAGGGGGCCTGGCCAACCCAGACCTGTTCTTTCGTCTGCAGGAGTTAGGATTGCGCGGACTGGAAGCCACTCTGATCCCTGTTTTGTCATTTGAGTTTCTGTCTCTTCCCACTTTCTGGGAGAAGGTAAGGTCTGCCATGTCTGAGCACCGTGATGGCTGCGTGCGACGCGTTTGGTTTCTGTAGAGTCCGTGCCGGCCCCAGCCCAGGGCTTTCTTCCTTCCCTCATTTTACTGTCCAACTTCTAAGCTGGCGGCACCCCACTAGCTCCGGATCCCATCCGCTGTGGGTCACCTGAGCCTCCACCAGTTCCCCACCCTGACCTGGAGGCGGCCGGGAGAGCAGGTGGGGAGGGCGCTGCTCGCAGTTCAGACCTGCCCTCTAACCCCACCCCTGACCTCTGCAAGGCGGCGTGTAGGTGTCCCTTTCCCTGCCAGTGATGGAGGCCCAGGCCTCTGGCACACGAGAGGCAGTGCTGAGGCTCAAGACCAGGACATGTCCCCGCAGCCTCGGCTCTGCCACCCGGGGCAGGAGGGACCCACACTGCCCAGTCCAGTGAAGCCAGAGGTTTCAGGTTAAAGGCGCAGTGCCCCGCAGCCCGCCGGGCTCCACACCCCTCAGCACCAGGCCCACCCTCCTGTTCTTCGCACCACAACGCCGCCCCTCACTCTCAGAAAAGCCTTCCTGGTTCCTCGTTCGAATATCCGGTGTTCATTGAACTCAGCAGATACCGAGTGGCACCTGCCACAGTCCGTGCCCTGGCTTGCGGGCGAGGCCCCCGTTGGCTTGCTTTTCCACAACCAGCTTTAAAAGGGAACAAGAGACTTCACCATTGAGATCATTTCTAGGACCTCAGCTCAGAAAAGTCCTCCAGTTTCTTCAGCAGCCTCTCCTTCACCACCAGCCCATCTGCCGTGAGGGAGGGGTTTTTGGCTATGCAGGGAGCACGCCAGGTCTCAGCCTCTCCCGCAGCCTCTCCTGCCTCTGAGTTTAACCCGAGGGGTGAGAACAGCCCCATCTCCCAGGCACTTTCACAGACTCCGTGGAGGGGTGTACACAGCAGCCCGGAGCCTGCTCCGAGGAAAGGGGCAGTAGGTTGTATCACCGTTGTCTTTGAAAGTCAGGGCTTCAGCCTGGACACCACCCCAGTACATAGTCCAGTTTTATTACAGATACAGGTCAGGTCTGCCTCCGGCCTGCACCCCCTGCCCAGGCGGAGTCCCGTGCCCCTCTCTGGTCATCACACCCACACCCTACGCTGCACCTGCTGTCTCTCCCCTCGACTCTGGGCCACTTGAGGGAGATGCTACGATAATGAATTCGCCTAGAATAGGGCCAGGCACACACTCAGCTCTCAGTAAGTGCTGAGTGGGTGGGTGGGTGGACGGATGGATGGATGGACGGACAGAACGGATTAGTTTGCCCACCACTCTGTGAGCATTTGGAATTCTGGGTAATGTGGACCTCATCACAAAGTGCCTTTGGGTTTGGTGTGCAGCTGTCGCGTCCGGAAGGCTACGGAGGGCTCATTTTCACCAGCCCCAGGGCAGTGGAAGCGGTGGAGCTGAGCCTGGAGCAGGACGGGAAAAGCGAAGGTGAGGGCAGGATTCCTCCCGTTGGCGATACTAGATTCCAGAAATCAGGTTTGAACACTGCAGTGACTCTTAGCTCTAAGGTATTTAGGTACCGAGTTATTTCATGTTTGTGTAGCCTTTGGAGGGAGCAGAAAATGGCCTTCTTAAGCGATTCTTGCTGTCCCACACAGGACCCATCAACCCTTAGCCTTCAGACCGAGCCGCCACCTTGGTCTGTCCGATGGAACACCTTCGCGCTAACGTTTATGGAGTGCCTACTGTATACCAGGCTCCATCACTTTGCAGTCATCTCCTCCTCTAACCCAGGGGCACACACCCTGTGGTCCTTGTTTCACAGATGAGAAGACTGAGGCTTGGCAAGAGTGGGCACTAGTCCAAGGCCATGGAGCCCGTCAGCCAGGCCTGGCCGTTACAGTGATGAGTGGAGGCAGCAGGGTGGTGCTTACCCAAAGGGCTTGCAGTGAGCTGGGCCTGGGTTCAGGGGGTGTTCCGACCTTGGCGAGTCCCTGACCTCACTGAGCCTGTTTCCTTGTTGTAAAGTGGCCCAAGGATACCTGCCTCATCGGCTCATCCCTTGCACTGGAGCGAGCTAGGACCTGGGTGGGGGACCCTGCAGATATGAACAGCATAAGGGGGGGTAGTGTGGGGTGCTGCTCTTTAGGTTCGTGTATTACTAGGTTGCCTTGCTCCCACGGTTTAGGATGAACCTGAAAGGATAAACCTGGGGCAGCAGCCCTCATGGCCTCTGGTCTTTGCAACACACGTGTCATTTCATGTTTTCCAGTCTGGAAAAAGTCTCTGAGAGAAGCATGGAGCGCTAAGCCGGTGTATGTGGTTGGAAATGCCACGGCTTCTCTAGGTAAGCAATCGGGGCAAAAAACACCAAAACCATGGCCGTGATGTTGTGATTCCTAATACAGGGTGTCCCCCAAAATGTATACACACCTTACAGCTGAAATGTATTTAATAAACTCCGCCTCTGTGACTATTCACAGGGGGCATGCACATGTGTCGGGACACCCTGTACATTTAGTCTTCGTCCCAGCTCCTGCACGGAGCTCCCAGAACTGATGTTTCCAGGTGCTGAACAGAGAGGTGTCTGGTTATTCATAACAAACCTCCGGCACCTCCACCGAGTTCACTTGAATGCGCTGACTTCTGGAAGGCCCTCAAGCTGGGCAGGTTGTTGCCCGGGGAACCAGCCCGGGGTTAGAGCAGGAACTTTCGGCTCCTGGGCCTCCGCACCAGCTCCGGGGAGAAGCGCGGGGCTGGGGTTGAACCGACCCCCGTGCAGTAGGCTCAGGTGGCTCCCACGGGGCGGGTGCGCGGGGAGAAGCACACAAACGCCCTGTGGGTGCCAGCGGGGGGCCCAGCTGTGCTGTGCGGACCTGCGTCCCCATTGAAGTTCGCAAGGTTCTGGGTGCACTGAGCCCGTCCCGACCCAACCGGAGGCCGGCACCGCAGCACAGGCAGGGCCTGGTTCCTGGACGGAGTCACAGCGGCCTGTGACTTTTCTCCTGGGCTCAGCGCTGGTCATGATGTAAATGAAAGGCTGGCGTGTTGACGTTAGAGCGGCAGCTTGGTATTCGCCAGACTCGTGTGAGCACCTCCTTTCTCAGAGACGGTCCACATTCCTCGCTGACCCCGCCGCCTGGGCCCAGCCTTCCTCACCATCCTCAACGGGGTGACCAGTGCTCTGCCCGGGATGGGCTGTAGCAACAGGAGGCTCACGAAAGTGGGGGACACAGCCCTCCCCCTAAATCACCTGCAGGTTTGGCAGCTGGTCAGCACCTCCCTCCCTCCCGCCCACCTCATTCCCGCCACGTCAGCCCACACCTTCCTGGAGGGGCTGGCTTTGCTGCCTTCCAAGATGAGGCCTTCTCCACTGTCCCAAATCTTAAATCAGTGATG
>NW_005871574.1:544293-546524 GCF_000147115.1 Myotis lucifugus | reverse complement strand
CCAGAGTTAAGTTAGGGTTTTCAAAATGCTGACACGCTGAGCTCAAAAGGTTCGCCATCACTGTCCTAAAGGCTCCCACCTGACCCAAGACCACCTCCCTCTGGAGCTCACCGAGAGGGGAGAGGGGAGAGGGCCGGCAGCTGCTTTCATCGCCTGCAGCCGTAAAGCAGCCCCACCTGTTGTGTCTCCCCCCACGGACACGCTCAGTGGGGCTCAGAGAAGTTGGAGCGTCACCCAGAGCCACACGCCCAGGAAGCCTGGGCCAGGACCGGCACCTCCATCAGAGCAGCCCGGCCCCCTCCGCCAGGCCGGCCTCGGGGACTCTGTGTGGAGCGCACACCTTTGTGTTTGCTCATTAACGACAGCCCAGGAGCAGCGGGACCCTGGCAGCCATGGGAGACATGTGTTTGCTGTTTTCCAGTGAAGAAACTTGGCCTGGAAGCCGAAGGGGAAAGCAGTGGGAACGCCGAGAAGCTCGCGGAATGTATCTGTTCCCGTGAGTAGGAGAGGCCCCCAGATGAGGGTCTCAGAACCGCCCCCCGCGGGGGGGGGGTGGGGGGCCTTGGGGCCTTCTCCGCAGTGTAAGCCACCCCCGGGCCCTTGTCTGCGCTAGAGACCCAGCCCACTCCGCTGCCCGACACCAGGGACTAGAGACAATGCGAACTCAGCACAGAACATTCGGGGTTGGGGCTCGGGCTGGGCTGAGGCGGGTGTGTCCACAGGGGAGCCGCCTGCACTGCCTCTGCTGTTTCCCTGTGGAGCCCTCAAGGGAGAAGTGCTGCCGCAGATGCTCAAGGACAAAGGTATCAGCGTGCCCTTCTCCTTGCCTCTCGGGGTCCGCGAGAGCCTTCCGGGGTGGCCGTGGTCAGGGCTACAGAGACTGCAGGGACAGGGCCCGGCGGGGCGTGAGGCGCATGCGGTCACTGAGTGTCACAGGAGGAGGTGGAGGTGACCTGGGCAGGGTCCGCACGGAGAGGACGTCCAGGATGATCCACGAGGGCGGCAGCTTGGATCACCTCCAGGCTCGCTCCCCTCCGTCCTGGCTCCGGGCTCACTGACCGGGAACCAGCCGTGCCCTGGAGCCTCTAACGCAGATAGGAATCTGCCCGTGGTGTTGGCAGATGTGACCTGCACACCTTCTCCTGTCACAGCGGGTCTGGGCCAGGGGGGCGTCACCACGGTGTGGAGTGTGACCTTCAGGGTGAGACCGAACGGACTGCATCAGGTGTGAGCCAGGAGGGCACAGCCTCTGCATCCGGCTCTGGTCTGTGAAATGGGTGGAACAGAGCCCGCCTCAGAGCTGCCTGAGCTTCTGTGAGTAGCACGACCCTGGCCTCCGAAGCAGCTGAGGCCTATAATGATAACGTCACCCCCATCGTCCTAGCCGGGCAGCTGTCCACACAGAACGCAGTCCCCGGGGTGATCGCAGGCCTGTAGCGTTCACCTTCCGGATCCACGGGCGAGACCAGCTCTCAGTGTTAGCGGCTGTCTCTGAACACGGCCCGGGGCCATGGCAGGGCTCGAGGCAACAGGACCAGCAAGGGCGGTGGCCTTTGGAACGAGAACAGGAGAAACAGCGTGGCCCCGGGTGCTCTAGAGGCCACGTATAAACCAGCGGCCTGACACGCCCGCTTCTTCCTTGGGTTTGGGGGGAAAGGGTGAGCGTTGCTGCTGGTGCTGAGACTCTTGGCTCCTCCTGAGAGGTGTTCTGTCCTATTCATTTCTGAGCCTGATGCCCAGTGGCCGCCCGCCCTGCCTGGGGACTGTGACACTTAAGCTGTCACTTCTGGGCCTCCTCCCTGCAGACCTGGGGGATGTTGAGTCCCCGAATGGAACAGGGGAACGTGAGACCCCTCAGAGCCTAGTCCATCCGTCTACAGTGGGTCCCTGGGGCCCCTGGGGGGCAGTGGCTCATCAGGAGCACGTGGCCTGGGAGGCCAAGCTGGGATGCCCGTGGGCTCCTGACTCATGGCCCTTCCCAGGGCAATAGCTCTGTTTCCTGGTTTTGATCGTGTCCAGGGATTCCCATGGAAAGCATCATTGTCTATCAGAAGATCCCCCACCCGGGAATCCAAGTGAACCTGGACAGCTACTACTCCAAGCAGGTGGGCGCCGTTTCCAGGGGGCTCGGGCAGGCGGGCGCCGTGGTGGAGGCGGAGGTGAGGTGTGGCCTCTGCGTGGTTCACCTCCCGGCTGAGGCCTCTCGGAGGCTTCATCCCTGTCTGTGCTCT
>NW_005871574.1:537104-541499 GCF_000147115.1 Myotis lucifugus | reverse complement strand
GCTAGGTGCCTGGGGACCAGGGACAGCACAGCTCCTGCCCGCAGGGCCAACCACCTGGAAAGAACAGTCAGGAGGCAGCTGAGCTCCGCATGGACGTCTGTACTTCACAGGACAGCCCGTGGGGGGACGCGGGGGCCCACCTCTCAGGACAGTCTCCGCAGCAGCGCGCTCCGGGCTCCGTCCGTCCGTCCTTGGGGGAGGCAGCCTCTCAGCTTCCACACCCAGCCGCCTGCCTCTGCGGTGGATGCCGCTGATCGTCATAGTTTCCTTCAGAGATTTGATAAAAAGCACAAGTTAGGTTCATCGTACAGCCTGTTTCTCACCGCCGACTCCCAGCTGGGGCAGGGGAGGCCGCCGGAGCCGCCTCTGGGGGACCCGAGGCAGAGGCTCTGCACACGGCTGCCCCTCGGCCTCAGGGCCGGCCAGGGTGAGAGTCCCCGGGGAGGGGCAGCCCCCCGAGGCTTCGGACAGCAGATAGCGCTGACCCGGCCACCTGCCGGGAGCCTCACTGTGAGCTCAGCCCCGAGGGGGAGCGGCCAGGATTAAGATATGTTTTTATTGACTTCAGAGAGGGAGAGGGAGAGGGAGAGGGAGGGGAAGTTGACGCTCAACCACTGAGCTGCCCGGCCTTTGACTTTTTAACACATTGCGTACCGCATAGAAATCTCTAAGACATACGCCAGGGACCACACGTTTTTGGGCAAACTGCACGTTATTTAAATCATCATAATGCGCTTTAGGTGTTGTTTTTCAATAATTATTTTTATTTACAAAAACAAACAAAGTTCCTATTACTTTTTTAACGTATGGTACTGCGTAAAACATTTTCCTCTACGAAGAGGGACCAAACAAAATTTACATAAGTATCTAGATTCGCTCCTTTTTCCATGGGCGTGAAAAGCGAGAACACTCGTGAGCGGTCCTTAACAGATGGCGCGTGAAACACGAGAAAACTCCTGAGCGGTACGAAATGTGTTAAGCTTTCCCGCTGTTCCCGACCTCACGGAGGGTGCAGCCCCAGGTGTCCCGTGCGAGGGGTGTTCTCACGCTTACCCACGGCACTCACCTCAAGGCGCTGGCCAGCTTGCAGTAGAGACAGAGGAAGCAGCACATGAGGAAAAACGAGGCGATCAATAAGCCGCCACCGATGGCAATCATGACCTCCACGTCCACCTTGTCAGCCATGCCCTCAAAGCCGAACATGTTTCTGGGCAGAGACGTGCAGGGCAGTGACTGTGGGTCCCCTCCCCCGCCGTCCCCCTCCTCCAGCCAGGCACAGCCCCAGGATGCTTCATGGAGGAAGCGTGAACCCCACCCGCAGGCCTGTGCCTGTAAAACACGGACCGTCTCCCAGGGAGGCCCAGGGCCTCAGCCACATGGGGGTAAAGGGTTTATTCACGGATGAAAAGGGACTGAAATGCAGTCGGAAGGAAGGAAATCAGGACAGATGGTGGGAAGGGCTTTCTCTCCCTCTCGCAAGCAGTAACGGGCCGCTAGCGGCGAGTAACAAACAGGCCGCACATGAGCAAATGGCTTCACTCCCAAATCCTGAAATGTGCTCCTTTTCCGAGTCAGAGGTGACCCCTCACTGTGCATCAGGCTTAACCATCTTCCGTGGGAATAAGCAAGGGAATGTCTTTTTCCAAAATGCTATGTTGTGCACTGCTGAGAATATGGAAACCTACTTTGTAAATAATACATATTAGAGGGAAAAAGATTTCAATCCCCCCACTGGCACCTGCGTCATGCCACCTCAGCGTTTAAGGAGATTCTAGAAGCTTCCAGCCAAACCCTCCCCCAGGCTCAGGGACAGCAAGTGTCCTGCACAGACCAGGAGCCAGTTTCTCCAGGAGCCCTTTCCCTCACTGTGTAGGGCACACAGCTTCCTCTGCCACTTTTCCTCCTAAATCCAACTGATTTCCTCAAAATCCGATTTACCTGGAACACGCACTCCGGGTAATCAAACACTCTGAGCCCGGAAGCCAGTCCACGCAGAGGCTGGGCAGTGCTGGGGCGAAAGGCACCCCCAGAGACAAGCAGACCACCCGACTGGTAGGCACACGTCCCTGCGTCCAGCCGTCCGGACCCGCATGAGGCCAACTGCACGGGACAGCGAGAAAGAGGACACGTTAACTAGAGAACAGGGCCCTCGGTGGGAGCCGCCTCCCACCTCTGATCCCGGGCAGGGGTCTGACGGCCGGCACCGGCCCAGCTGTCGGCAAGTGCTTCGACCTAACTCTCAGGAGCGGTCCTCGGCCAGAGCACTCGACTCCACGGGCCCTACCTGACTCAGTCAGACCCCTCAGGACACAGGCTGTGTGACATCAGCTCAGGAGCCGCTCTCCGGCCCAGGGTTCTCAGTTCTGTTCCGCGGCCAGAGTTCCAGCCCCCAGCAGACAGAACATCTAGGTCACGTTTTGGATAATTATGTCCTAAGACTTGCACCTTTTCGGGTGTCTGTTTCCCCCGGAAAAAACATTTAGGGTTTGTCTTCTAATTGAAACATAGTTTGAGATTTCAATTTAATAAAAAGGAAAGAAAACCCAGTTAAGTGGGGAATCAACAACGCCCTCACACCCAAGACGATGCTGTTTTAGCCACACTACACAGTGAAACTGTGCAGCCATCCGTGTTTCTCCCTCACATTGATGCTTCTCTCTCCCCTTCCTCTCTCTCTCTAAAATCAATAAAAATTAAAAATAAAAACAGCCCAGCAGGTGTGGCTCAGTGCTTGAGTGTCAACCTATGAACCAGGAGGACATGGTTCGATTCCAGGTCAGGGCACAGGCATGTTTGATCCCCAGTAGGGAGCGTGCTGGAAGCAGCCAACCCATGATTCTCTCATCACTGATGGTTTCTCTCTCTCCCTCTCTGAAAATCAATTAAATACACACACACACACACACACACACACATACTAGAGGCCCTGTGCACAAAAATTCGGCACTGGGTGGGGGGCGGGGGGTCCCTCAACCCGGCCTACGCTCTCTCGCAGTCTGGGAGCCCTTGGGGGATGTCCACCTGCCAGCTTAGGCCCACTCTTTGGGGGATCGACCCATGCTGGCAGTCAGACATCCCTCTGGCAGCCTGGGGGCCCTCGGGGATGTCCAACTGATGGGCCTAAGCCGCAGTTGGACAGCCTTAACGCTGCCGCGGAGGTGGGAGAGGCTCCCACCACTGCCACTGGGCTCACAGACATCAGCCCGGCTTGTGTCTGAGTGGAGCTGTCTCTGATGGGAGTGCTATTCTGTTCATAGCTATATTCCCGGTGCCTATCTGCCTCCTGGTGGTCAGTGCACATCATAGTGACCGGTTGTTCCTGGTCATTCCAAGTTAGGGTCAATTTGCATATTACCCTTTTATTATTTAGGATATCCATCTTCAGGTGAGGATTAGAAAAAAATCCCTGAACCCGTGGAACAGACCCCATGTTGCCATTACCTGGGATGATAAACACCGATCTTCATGAACACGGGAAGATGCATGTGCTGTTCCATTGAGCTTAAATAAAGTAGAGAATACGTGACAAGTAAAATTACACACAGGTACTTCTCTACGTATGTACACAGTGCATCCATCCGCAAGGATGTTCACGAAGACATTGCCATCGGAGTCACAGGCATCCCCTTTATTCTCGGTACGTCCAAAAGCTACACCTTCCTATACTGACTAGGTATTCCTTTTAGAGAGAGAAACAAAAGCAATAAGAAAAAATTAATAAACAAACTAAAATTTCCCCTCCCGAAAAAGGACCCAGACTCCGGGGTGTGAAGTGCAGCACAGGGCATGTGTATGGTGCCAGGTGGGGCATCACTTTGTAAATTATATATCTGACCACTGTGCTGTACACCGGAAACTAATATAATATTGAACGTGAACTGAATTGGCAAATCAAAAATAAAATAAAAGGTAAAAAAATTAAAAAGCAATTTCCACTCTAAAAAAAACAGACCCTAACTACGAGCAAATGCATGGTCCTGGGGGCTCCCTGCAGGTGCAGTTCTGAGGCGGGTGGCGGGTTTTGCGCCTCCACCCCCGGCCCCATGGACACTGTCACCCCGCCCCACCCCCCAACCTCCCCAACAGCTCACTCGCAGCCCACTAGCCCCCAAGCACGTCGCCAGGGAAACGCATCACAGGCGGCTTTGAGTTCGCCATGTAATTACCGGAGGACTCACGGAGCAGGCGGAGGGGTGGTCGGGTCTTCACGGGGCGGCACGCTTCGCGCCTGGGTGAGAGGGGAGGGCGCCTGGGCGGGAGGGCAGGGCGCGGGCGGCTCCGCGGCCGCTTATAAGAGCTTCCCGGCCTCTCCCCGGAGGGGAGACGGGGACGGAGCGGAGGTGGACCATAGACATCGCGGTCTCCATCTTCCGTCCGACCCTGCTGCTCTGCTGG
>NW_005871574.1:522790-536289 GCF_000147115.1 Myotis lucifugus | reverse complement strand
GGCTCTGCGCAGGTTCCAGAAGGGTCAACCGGCGCTGCCCGGCAAAGCGGGCGGCTGGGACGCCGGCCACCTGGCGGCCATGAACCCGGCCCCCGGCTGCGGGCGTTCCCGACACGCCGGCCCCCGTTGCAGGCCCGTGAGCACCCGCACCCCGGACCCCGCCGCCCCCGCCCTGGCCCCCGCCCCAAAGGCCCGCCCCAAGCGCTACCTGCACACGCTGCTCCGGGCGCCTGCTGGCCGGCAACCCGAGGACGCGGCGCAGGCTGGGGGCGCCCAGGCCTTCGCCAAGAGGACCCTGAGCTGGAGGCTGGTGGGGGAGGGCTACAGCCGCCAGCTCTCCGCGGACGAGCAGCGGCACGTCTTCCGCCTGGCCTTCCGCATGTGGAGCGAGGTGACCCCCCTCACCTTCCGGGAGGACCTCGCCGGCCCGGGGGCCATGGTTGACATAAAGCTGGGATTTGGACGAGGTGAGAGGGGCCAAGACGGTGCGTCCTACCTGTCCTCGCTGCTGGCAGGCGGGTCGCTCTGCCTCTCCCATAGGCCGAGGCGGGGACCTCAGCATAATGGGGACTTCGGGTCAAACAGACCGACTCAGGGAACCCCACCCTGGCCTCCTGCTCGCCTCAGTCACCCAGAGCAGTGGCACCAACCCGCTGCCTGGCTGTTCTGAGATGGCACCTGGGGGCGCATTGTAAGCCTCTGTGGATGTTGCTTTATTACAACTCGCTGGGAAGGGCACGCGTGTCACCCTGCAGAGCCCAGAGGGTCTCATGGGGACACGTCAGAGGAGGTCAGCCAGGGGGCATGGCTCAAGGTGCTCACATGGGCTCGGTGGGCTCGGTGGGCTCCTCAGGGCACAAGGCAGATGGCCGGTCCTCCCCAGGCCCACCCCTCCTGCTGCGTGGGTTTGGACACAGTCACTTCTCAGCAGCCCCCTCTGGGAACTAGGGGTCCCGAAGGCGGCCCCACGGTCTCCCTGGAGTCACGTCCTCGTGTGAGAAGCGCCCAGAGCACCGTTGGTTGGAAACGATGTGAATGGAAGGATGTGACCGTGGACAGCGCCAGCTTTACTTCCTGACCACAAGGCGGTCAGGGGCCAGCGCAGACCTGTCTCCTCCTCCTCCTCCTCCATGGCCTGCAGCGGTCCACGGCCACCCGCCCCCAGCTCCGCTCGTTCCCACAGCACTTAGTGCGCAGCTGTTTCTGTCTTTAGACTTTGTGGATTTTTATTGATTTCAGAGAGGAAGGGAGAGAGAGAAACATCAGTGAGAGAGAATCACTGATTGGCTGTCTCCTGCACACCCCCCATTGGGGACTGAGCCTGCAACTGGGCATGTTCCTGACCCGGAATTGAACCGTGACCTTCTGGTTCATAGATGAGACAGTCAGTGGGGCTGGGCTGTGTCTTTAGACTTTGTAACAGTTTATAAAGAACTGCGGCTCATGCAGCCTCAAGTGGAGGAATTAGTCCGGGCTGGACAGCCAGCCCCTGGGGCCTGGGGACCGAACAGGTCTGTGCTCCCAGGTCCCGCCAGGTGGGGAGTCTGTGCAGCGGGCACTCCTCGTTCACCTGCCCCCCCCCCTCCCCCGCCAGGCCGGCACCTGGGCTGTCCTCGGGTGTTCGATGGAGTCGGGCAGGAGTTTGCACACGCCTGGCGCCTGGGCGATATTCACTTTGACGATGACGAGCACTTCACCCCGCCCACCAGCGACATGGGCATCAGCCTCCTCAAGGTGAGTGGTCGCAGCTGATCGTAGTGACGGGGCAAGGGGCAGCGTGGGCGGGAGGGAGTCCAGGCGGCCAGCCTGTCCTCCTGAGAAAGTTCCCTCCTCCTGCCCAAGCCTCTCCAGGCACAGCCTGCCCCCCCCTGCCCTCCCCCCACCCCCCGGCTGGCCCTGCACCCATGGCTTGTGTTCCCTTCCAGGTGGCCGTCCATGAGATTGGCCACGTCCTCGGCTTGCCTCACAGCTACAGGGCAGGATCCATAATGCAGCCAAATTATCTTCCCCGCGGGCCTGCGTTCGAGTTGGACTGGTCAGACCGGAAAGCAATCCAGAGGCTGTATGGTAAGACTTCTGGGAGGGCACCCTCTGAGTTGACAGAGGGCCCCGCCCCTCCTCAGTCTGACACCCGAGCAGCTGCCTGCCGGCTCTGGGGCAGCAGTGATGGGCAGCCCTGCCCAGACCAGGCGCGTGGAGAGCTAAGCGCATGCTCTTGGGTTTGTTCCCCCGCGTCCTCTCTTTCCCGCGGTTCAGTATGTTCCCTGGAGGCAGGAGGGGCACGCGGTGGTTTTCTAGGCCAGTGGCCACCGGGCCAGGCGTCCCAGGAGAGGGACGAGAGCTGGGAGCGAGGGAAGAAGCTGTAACCTCAAGGCGAAGAGCAGCATGGCCTTGCGGGAGGAGCTCTAAGGTCTGATTGTTCGGGCCGAAGTGCGGGTGGTTAACCGCCTGTTGGGAGGGATTCATGATTTGGCGCTGAGGCTGCAGGGAAGGGAAGCTGCCCTCTGTTTCTCCGTCTGCGGCAGGGACTGTCCCCATTTCTGTGCGACTCAGCCGCCTGTTCTCGGCACGCAGTGCGCTTGTTGAATACCTCGTGCCAGGACACATTTATCTCCCTCCATGGAGACCCCACTCTGAGCGTGCCCACAGCAGGCCACCGCGGCCTCTCGTGCTCCCCCACTCAGCCGGGGGGGGGCTGCTTCCCCCCATGGGGGGCCTGCTCTCAGGTGACTCCATAGAACACTCAGCTTAGCCACGCTCTGCACAAGTCACCGTGACAGCAGGAACCCTTGGTGTCGGCGCCAGGTGGCAAGTGGCCGGGCTTTTTCTTAGGTTCCTGCGCAGGCTCATTTGACACCGCCTTCGACTGGATTCGCCAGGAGCGGACCCCCCTCGGGGACACCACGGCTCGGTTCAGCACCTATCTCTTCCGCAACAGCTGGTACTGGCTGTACGAGAATCGGAACAACCGGACCCGGTACGGGGACCCCCTCCCCATCCTCACCGGCTGGCGCGGGGTCCCAGCACAGAACATAGACGCCTTCGTCCACATCTGGACTTGGAGGAGAGACGAGCGCTATTTTTTTAAAGGTAGGGGTCCCGATGGCCGGCTCTGTTTCTCTTGAACGAGTGCTTTCGGAGAGTGTTTTGCGCCCTGACTGGGGAGCCGTCCGTAACGCTCTTAAACTTAATTCTGTCAGTTCTGTCGGGCTGTGAGCTCTGAGCACAGGGACTGTGCTGTGTCCTCATCTCTTAAGCAGGCACTGAATGGATGCATCGAATGAATGAGTGAGTGGACTGGGCGGGGCTCTGACGAGGTTGCCAAAGAACTGTAAGAAAGCGCCCTCCCTGCAGAAGTTTTCATCTGATTCTGGAGAGAAACCCCCCCCCCTCGCACCCCTCCCCAATGACAAGTGTGTGAAGGGGTAGAGCGAGCAGTGGGGACAACTGCTGTGACCCCAAATCAGGTGCGGAAGCTGCCCCAGGAGTCAGGACTGGAAGAAGGGGTAGGACCTGGAGTGCCCAGGAGAGGACCCTGAGTTGGGGGCCATGGGGGGCTTGGAGGCTGGGAGCGAACGAGCGGATGAGGCAGCTGTGCCCTGGAGGTGGCCAGGCGCACACACGATGGGTGAGGCTGGAAGGACAGGGTCAGCCCCGCCAGAGCCTCGAATGGGAGGCCCAGGCAGCACGGAATGGAGGCAGCTCTGGGTGGGAGGGTCAGTGTTCTGGGGGAGGCAGGACCCGAGGTGGGGGCCTGGCGGTCTTGGGGAGCACCCGGAGCAGCGGTGTGTGTAGGCGCTGCCTTTCCTTCCCCTGCAGCCGGAGTCCCAGCACAGAGCCATGTTGCTTTAAATGGGAGCCGGGAGTTAACCCCGAGGCAAGAGCCAGACTGACACAACTTTGCATGCAAAATCTGCCCTAAGAAATCCATGAATACGTTTAGTCCTAATGTTCCTTCACGTCATACAAAGCATTCTTTCAGTTCAGTGACATAAAGGCATGGTCTCCGGCAGACTTCTGTAGTTTGGATGTTTCAGAGTAGGGAGCACACCCTTCTGTGGTTTAAGTCCTGACTGTAATCGATATTGGCAACACCTGGACCCCTGGGGTCAAGTCTAGAAGTAACTCGGGGAAAGCGTTCATCTGGGGGGAGGCCTCACTCAGATGCGGGAGTCCAGCCTCCTCCCACAGTCCCCGCAGGACTCCTCAGTCGGCTGGGGCCTGTACGGAAAGCTGTTGCTCTGTCCTTTCCGACTTAGCGGTAATAAGCCACGGCAACACTTTTGTTTGGCTCCCAGGAAATCGGTACTGGAGATACGACAGCGACAGGGATCAGGCCTACACGAAAGATGAGCAAGGACACAGCTACCCCCGGCTGATCTCAGAAGGGTTTCCTGGCATCCCGAGTCCCCTGGACACCGCCTTCTATGACCGAAGGAAGCAGCTGATTTACTTCTTCAAAGGGTCCTGGGTAAGTGGAGGCTGTGCAGCCTGGTGTTGCTTTTATTTTTATTAATACTTTTATTAATTTCAGAGAGGAAGGAAGAGGGAGAGATAGAAACATCAATGATGAGAGAGAATCACTGATTGGCTGCCTCCTGCATGCTCCCCACTGGGGATCGAGCCCGCAACCTGGGCATGTGCCCTTGACTGGAATCGAACCTGGGACCCTTTAGTCCGCAGGTCGACGCTCTATCCACTGAGCAACACCGGCCAGGGCCTGGTGTTGCTTTTACCATCCCTGACTGAAATGTCAGGCGACCACGTTCTTGGTTAACGGCTGTGCTGTCGCTGCCCTGGCCGGGTGACGTGGTTGGTTCGAGCATCGTCCCGAGCCCCGGGAGGTCCATCCTGATCAGGGTACTTTCTAGGAGGCAGCTGATCAATGTTTCTCTTTTACATCAATGTCTGTCTGTCTCTCTCTGCCTTCCTCTCTCTAATGATCAATAAATATATCCTCAGGTAAGAATTTAGAAATTTAAAAAAGGTGGTGTTGTTAGTGCATGCCTAAATGGCAATGACAGATCACCCCATCATGTGGAAAATTAAGAACCTTATATATTTTTTAAAAGATATCTTTATTAATTTCAGAGAGGGAGAGGGAGAGGGAGAGAAACATCAATGATGAGAATCATGGATCCGCTGCCTCCTGCACGCCCCACTGGGGATGGAGCCTGCAACTGGGGCATGTGCCCTGACGGGGAATCGAACGTGACCTCCTGGTTCCTGGGTCGGCGCTCAACCGGAGCCACACGGGCCGGGCGAATGTTAAGAACTTGGAGCCCAGGGGATGTGGTGCCGTGACAGACAGGCCTGCTTGGCTGCTGAGCCAGTGATCTCAGAAAGGCCCGCCGTGCTCTCTGCCCTGCAGGTGTTTGCGTTCGATGTCAACAGAAACCAAGTCCTCGGTTCTTCCCCGAAGAAGATGACTGAGGTCTTCCCAGCGATCGAGCCTCGGAACCACCCGCTCCGGAGCCTGGACGCCGCCTACTACTCCTACGCGCACAGGGCCGTCTTCCTGTTCAAAGGCAGCGCCTACTGGAGGGTGGCCAGCGCCGAGGACAGGCAGCGGCGCCCGGGGCTGCCTCCCAACGGCCTGTTCCCGCGGCAGCCCATCCCCCAGAAGTGGTTCGATGTGTGTGATGTCCACACCTCCACCCTGAACGTGTCCTGAGGAAGCAGCCCGTGGACAGAGCCAAAAGGTTTCTCTTCTCAGAGAAAGTCGACTTCTCTTAGAAAACCCACCAGATTTTCACTAACTGAAGCAAGCAGGGCCCCAAGTTAAAACCAAAGCGAAAGTATGATTGAACTTTTAAAATACTTGATTTAAAAATCCATTTCTTGATTGATTTTTTGAAAATTTTTTTTTTACCAAATGATTTTACAGATTTTTTTAGGACAGGTTAAAAAAATCACTGAGGAATCCGTCTGTTTCCCACGGATGCTAGGGCTCGCGGCCGAGGTCCCAGCACGTCTGCCAGCACGCGCACCCCCATTTCCAGGGCAGGCAGGCACCAGGCGCGTCCTGCCCCAGGTCAAACTCGGGGTCGCTCTGGACCCGCATCCTCATCCAGCCGGGGGCCGTGCGCTCTGCCCACTCCTGGGTGCTCTTTGCTTGAAAACAGGCCTGTACCCCAACGGCCCTGGACAGACACTCTCTGGCCGGCCCCTCAGAGCAGGAAACACTCCCGGGCAGTTCACTGCCAGCGTAAGGCTCCTGAGCTCACCACGTAAGCTTGCTTCCCAGGTCAGTGACCTTGAGGACAGGCACTGTGTCCCTTTACCTTTCACGTGACATCACTTCTTAACACAGACAGAACCGTGTCTTCTGGAATGACGGACATTTGGGCACGGAGGGGAACTGGGAAAGGACCGACAGTCCCATGATCAGGCCACAAACACAATTTTTTTTTTTTGTTTTTTGGCGCCCTGACCGAGAATCAAACCCAGGACCCTTCAGTTCACAGGCTGATGTTCAATCCATTGAGCCACACCGGCTAGGGCCACAATTCTTTTAAAGGAACAGCTAAAACACAAGCACTTTGAAGCAACTTTAAATTAAAATCAGCAAATTACAAAACATTGTGAAGCACCTTTCCCATAGGAATTGCACACCACACTTTGACAAGGGAAGACAGCCGGGCCGGTATCTTCTCGCTTAGAGACAAATTACCCTGGACTGAAAGGCTGCTCGGCCGCGGGTGCCGCAGGCCAAGATGAGCGTTGCTCGGGTGTCTGCCTCCGGCTCTTTCCGCAGAGAGACCCTCTCTGATCAGGAATCCACTGGAAGAGGTCCACGGGCGAGTCCAGGCTAACGACAGAGGATCGCGATGCCGCGTGCTCGCCGCAAGGACAGCGAGCAGACATGGCTGACTCACAACTGCTTCACCATTTAGTCAAAACATTAGGTGCTTCAACGACTAACTTTTGAAAATGGATGCAAATCTGTCCAAGGACAATGCAAATAAACAACAAGGAAGTGGACAAATGGCGAGAGAGAGGCCTGCACGCGTTGCCGGGTCCGGGCGGGGTCGGGCGACCCCTGACAATCTGCCCGAGGACGCAGTGTGTGAAAACCCAGCTGGAAACAGGTCTCCCGTTTCCAGGGCAGGTCAGCCTTCTTCGGGTGTCGCCGGAGGGGCTGCCAGGCGGCCTGTGGGATCGACCCAGGGCTGGCACTGAAGGCCGACGGGCAGGGGACTCGCAGGCCGGGCCGCTTTCGTCCACAGCGGCGTGGCGCATGAGTCTACGTGTCACCCTGGCGGGACGAGCACAGCACCGCCCAGACCCGGGAGAGTGGGCGGTGTGTGTGCAGCCGCCGGGAGCCACGTCGCCGTGACACGTATGAACGTCCAGGGAGAAGTCAGTGGATGGCAGAGCCTTATTTTTAATGCTTTTAAAATCTTAATTTGTAAAAATTTTTTTAAAAAAATATATTTTATTGATTTTTCACAGAGAGGAAGGGAAAGGGATAGAGTTAGAAACATCAATGAGAGAAACATTGATAAGCTGCCTCTTGCACGCCCCCTACTGGGGATGTGCCTGCAACCAAGGTACATGCCCTTGACCGGAATCGAACCTGGGACCCTTGAGTCCACAGGCCGACGCTCTATTCACTGAGCCAAACCGGTTAGGGCTGTAAAATTTATTAATCAAACCAGTTCAAATCAAAATTTGATGTAAACAACGTGAAATGAAAAAAGACAAAGACATTTTAAATAAATAACTTATTTATTCAAAATAGTTTTCTGACCTTATTCACAGTTTCAAGTTTAAAATAAAAGTGGGGGTAGAACCTATTCTTGGTCAACTGTCATCCAAGTCAAAGGGAAGTGGGTCCTTCAGAACACGCACTAACACGGAGAACTGCACGACGGCTGGTCTTCGGAAACCCCGCACTGAAGCTTAGAAAGGCGACTTCTTTCCGTGCCGTTCAGAGGGAAACGCTGTGGCTCTAACCACGTGACCACCGATGTCCCCGGGTAAAGGTCCCCTTGACCTAACGTAACATTTATCCAAAATAATTGTGTCTGAAACCCACGTAGCTTAACATACTCAACACTTACAGTGTGACGGCACCGCACCTCCGCTTCTGAGAGCAGCGCGGAGCCGCGTCTCACTCTGATTCCGGCACTTCCCACGCGGAAGCGGGGCTCGCCGGCCCATCTGTGGGGAATGAGGACGCTGTGCTGCCGCGCGGTGCCCACTGGAGCGGGTACCTCCCACGCGTTTAATAACGAAGCACCGAGTGGACAAACCGGCCCGAGTGCAGAAGGCACGGACGAGGCACCTGGGGCGTGGCCCTGGCGAGTCACTGCACGGCGCTGCCGCGCGCGAGCTGGTCCAACAGGTGGACGAGGACGTCGATCCTTTCCGGGAGGCTGGTGTTTTTGTTGGTGGTAGCTCGCAGAAGCTGGGAGTAAATGTGCTTGTTGGTTTTGAGGGCCACATCTTCTTCCACGTTATTGCTGGGTGAACAGAACAGAACAGGACAAAACAAAAAGAAGGGACGTAAACAGTGATGCCCCTTCCCCCCCGTCACAGTCCCCGTGTCTGCAGGGAGCAGGTGCTCGTCATGCCTGGTCCACACCTTGGGGATTGGTTGCTTGGGCGTTTCTAGACGTTCCTTTCCACACATCAATGAAAACCAAGGCCATTCCTTACACAATCGAGTGCCTGCCGCAATGTACAGGCAATGCTCCTGGCCGCGAGCAGAACGGCCGGCCTGTCCCTGCCTCCCTGGCCTCTGCACTCTGTGGGGTGGAGGTGGGCAGACAGCACTACCCAGCAGGAAGGAGTGTCCGACGACACACGCTGGGAAGGAACTCCAGGGAGAGGCTGGCTGGGAGCTCCCTCAGCCGGTGTTCACATCGGAAGCATCTGGGGGCTGCCTCCCTGGAGCGAGAATTCCCTCGGACTCGCAGCCCAGACCCGACTCATAGGACTACTGCGCCTCCACCTGGCTGCGATGCCGGCGCAGCTTGTGTGCAGGCCCCGGGGCTGGTCCCAGCAGTTCCCACTGAACACCCACCCCAGGTCCTGAGGGAAGACGGGCCAGAGCACACCCGTCCCTCCCCAGCGTCGGTGCAGGAGGAGGCCCGCACGCGCGCTCACCTTGTCTTCTTCTTGGCGGGAGACAGCAGCCTGATGGACTGGAGCAGCAGGAACGCCAGCCGGGACTCGAAGATGCCGAGCAGCTTGAGCACCTCCTCTCTGTTTAGACCAGGAGCCGAGTCGGCCACGGGCGTCGGCTCCTCACTCTTGGGCTGCAAACAGGGAGTTTCTCACCAAGTTTCCCAGCAGCTCCGGTTCACGCTGAAGCAATGGGCCTGGGTTCCATGAACCCAGCAGCTTTAAAGGAAACCCAGCGGCCAGCACCCAGCTCTTTCTTCAGGGCAGGCCGATGGGTGCGGTGGCGGCGGAGGCAGAGGCTGTGAGCAGCATCTCCTCCTCTGCCCTCCCAGCATCACTTTAATGAGCTCAAACAACACAAACTGTCTCACAACTAACAGGCACCTACGAAGAAGAAACTAACCCTGAACGAAGACCTAACTCCCCACCATCAGACGCAAAGGGAACAGGATGGCGATGGGTCCCCACGGGGCCTGACAAGCCGGGGCCAGGGGAGCCGCCGGCTGGGGCAGCGCGGGCCCCGGGAGGTTCCCGCTCGGTGGCAGCAGCAGGGACGCCGGAAGCCCGCACACCAAAGGCCCCCCCGAGCCAGCTCAGCCCACTCACCGCCCCATTGCTCCCGGAAGTTTAGCAGAAATTACAAGAGGGCACAGGCCCTTCTTTCTCTTAGAAAAACAAAACACACAGGAAAGCAAAACTTAACAGACTGAACCCCAGGGCCTTCCTAACCAAGGTCTACGTGGTTATTTTAAAATGTAAAGATACACTGCAACTTCAAGAGTTAATAATTCCCCCAAGAAAACGTACCAAGTCACTGTGAGTGTTTATGCAGAGCTGAGACATGTATGTTCGTATGTACAGGGTGGGGCAGCCCAACAGCTGATTCTTGTATTGTTATTTGTTAATTGTTGTATTCTTCTCCATACGGACCACTGTAAACCTACTTTTGCCCACCCTGCACACACACACACACACACGCCCCCACATGCCTGCTACGTGCATTCACCCCTCGGCACAGACATGGAACACAGAGAGCACCCTTCTCCCTTACCTGGCCCAGCTCCTCCACGAGCTCCTTCCTGAGGAGCTGGAACGCGTGCTTCGTTCTCACCATGATGTCCAGAGCCCCAGAGAGTGTTTTCAATTTCCCGACGTTGCTGTTCTGACCTAGAGTGTGAGACACGCAGTGGCCGGTCCTGTGCGTGGAATCTAGACCCCCAGCCAGTCGATGCGCTAATAACAAGTCTGACTTTCAAACGCTGTCAAGGGAGCTCAAGAGACGCACATCTTCTAACCCCAACCTTCCTTAGCAACGACCCCAGAGGAAAGTGTGCGTCTGCCTAGAGCAGTGGTTCTCAACCTTCCTAATGCCGCGACCCTTTAATACAGTTCCTCATGTTGTGGTGACCCCAACCATAAAATTATTTTCATTGCAACTTCATAACTGTAATTTTGCTAGTTATAACATATCATGTAAATATCTGATATGCAGGATGTATTTTCATTGTTACAAATTGAACATAATTAAAGCATAGTGATTAATCACAAAAACAATATGTAATTATATATGTGTTTTCCGATGGTCTTAGGCGACCCCTGTGAAAGGGTTGTTCGACCCTCAAAGGGGTCGTGACCCACAGGTTGAGAACCGCTGGCCTAGAGCAACAGCTAGTCCCCGGTCCCCTGCCTCCCACTTGGTCCTGCCGAGCGAGCACAGCTCTTGGAAGAGTCTGGTTCGAGTGGACCAGCCGGGAGGAGCCTGCGGCACGAAGGCCACCCCACCACGGACCAGCCCCATGATGCTGGGCAAGTCTCTGTGGCACTAAGTACCAGGTGTCCCACCAACTTGCTGTTCACAGCAGCCAGACCAGCTGAGCCAGGATTCGATTTATCCTCTGACCTGAATAAACTTCAGCCACCAGACACCACCAAGCTCCCACCCCCCCCTCGGGAGCTCACATCGTTGTTACCGGACCTGGCCCAGCGCCTGCAGGCAGCCTGTTCCAGAAGCCCACCCCCAGCTGCAGCATCGTCCATGTTACAGGGAGTCAGGGGCCGCCTCTCCTCTCCCGCTGCTCCCTCACCCCAGTTGTCCACGATGACTTACATCTTTGTCTAAACTGCCCTGTCACCATTTTTTTCAAATATGGGCTCCTGGGCTATGGTTCAACATTTCTAGTCACCAAATAGAATCTAGTCCATTTCTCTAAGTTTAAAAGGCACTCTGGTCTCTACCCAAAGTCACTGACTGTGGGAAAAAGAACAAAGACAAAAAAACCCACTCCTTATGCCTGGAGAGACCGCAGGTCTGCCTGGCTCTAGGAGAACCCAGCCTGACGCCGACGCCCACTCTAAGGAGGGAGACAGACTTACTGCTCATCTGGAACTCGGCGAAGGCCACCCGCTCCAGCTGCACCCGCAGCAGCTCGCAGGGCGTGTCCTTGAGCAGCTGGAAGAGCCTCCCCGCTTGGCCGTAGTGCAGGTCGGCCAGCACGCGGTGCTGCTTCCGGAGGTACTCGTCCCCGACCTGGAACCACAGGCAGTGAGAGCAGCGGGAGGCGGGGCTGCGCCACAGCATCACCTCGTCTCCGCCTGGGCCACGCGTGATTTCAGTGGCGGTGTTTGTATGTGTTACGGTTTTAGCTTTCACATTGAGGCCTTCGCTCCACTTCTGGGTAACTCAGGAGTCAACCCCGTTTGGCACATGGATGCCCACCGTCTCAGCGCATTCACTGAAAAGACCATTCTTCCCCCACTGGCTTGTCCTGGACTGTTAAGCTCGCTTTTGCCTTGAGACTATGAGGCCACCTGAGCAAACTGGAATTGTGGTTAGGGGCCTCCTGTGGGCAAAGGGAGAGTCGAGGGCCTCAAGGACAATCATCTCAGAAGTAACCCTCGCCCAAGGGAGTGCAGAGAAGCGCGTGGAGCTGAGCTAAGAAAGGAAGCCCACGAAATGAAAGCCGACCCGAGGGACTGAGCGGACTCTAGCAGGAGCACGCAGCCTTCCTGGAGGCGGCCCCTTCAGCCCAGGCCTCCAGGGACGGACGCAGGCACACAGGCGCCTGAGCACCAGGCTCCGTGCACAGACTCTTCAGAGATTAGTTCTCATAAGTTCAGCCGAACAACAAAAAGTCCAGCAATCACTGCAGGGATGAACAAACTGTGATGTAATCACGAAGACTACTGCGCTGAGGAAATGAGCAGCCACACGCACCACCTAGAGCAGCGCTTCTCAACCTGTGGGTCGCGACCCCTTTGGGGGTCGAACGACCCTTTCACAGGGGTCGCCTAAGAACATTGAAAACACATATATAAATACATATTGTTTTTGTGATTAATCACTAGGCTTTAATTATGTTCAGTTTGTAACAATGAAATTGGGGGTCACCACAACATGAACTGTATTAAAGGGTCGCGGCATTAGGAAGGTTGAGAATCACTGACCTAGAGGAACCTCAACGTGATGCTAAGGAAAGGCCACTAAGCCACAGAAGAAACGCACAGTACGGCTCATTCTACACCGTTCACAAGCAGGTAAAGGTGTACACATTGCCCTGGCCGGTGTGGCTCAGTGGGTCGGGCGTTGTCCTGTGCACCAAAAGGTTGCCGGTTTGACTCCTGGTCAGGCACAAGCCCAGGTTGCAGGCTCCATCCCCGGTTGAGGTTGTGCAGGAGGCAACCGATCGCTGTTTCTCTCTCCCTCCCTCTCCCTTCCTCTCTAAAAATCAACAAAAGATCTTAAAAAAAAAAAAAAAGCCAAAAAGACCATACTGTCTAAGTGGTAAAACACAGAGAAGGCATAGAAAATGCAGGATGGTGGCTACTCTGTGGGTGTGGGGAGATTCCATAGGGAGGGGCACCCAGGGACCCTGTAGCACTCTTCCACCCTCAACCTCAACGCCGAGCACGCAGGGCTTTCCTTTTGGGATTCTTCCCGTAGACGTTTCCCGTAAGTCCCTACGTGCTCTATTTCACAATAAAAAATTTCGAAGATGGGAAATGGGTACTTCAAGATTTACACAAAGCTACTCTTATAAAGCCTAACTATATTTTAAAAATCAAAATATGCCGAAACCGGTTTGGCTCAGTGGATAGAGCGTCGGCCTGCGGACTGAAGGGTCCCAGGTTCGATTCCGGTCAAGGGCATGTACCTGGGTTGCGGGCACATTCCCAGTAGGAGATGTGCAGGAGGCAGCTGACCGATGTTTCTCTCTCATCGATGTTTCTAACTCTCTAGCTCTCTCCCTTCCTCTCTGTAAAAAATCAATAAAATATATTTAAAAAAAAAATCAAAATACTACACCCAGGCAAAAATATACCCTTAGCGAACTAAGACCCAATTGATTACAGTACAGAAAAATATGGGG
>NW_005871574.1:499874-522467 GCF_000147115.1 Myotis lucifugus | reverse complement strand
GGGGGGGAATAAAAGAGACAAGCCTATGACTTTATATGAGAAAGTTAAGAACATGAAGCACTGCTCCCAGGGAAGACGCTCAGCACCTGTTAGAGGCTGCAGGTGGCAGAAGGCTCCCGCACAGCCCGACGGCACGTACCTGCTCCTGCGCTTTCCTGGACAGCGGCGCATAGTCCTGCTGCAGCGTGGCCATGGTGAAGTAGGTGGTGGACAGCTCCCAGTTCACCGAGTCCCAGACGGCAGGGTGTCTGTCTCGTGTTCCCAGGGACCTCAGCGCTTTCAGGTAGTAGTCCACGGCCTGGGCGGAGGAAATCGAGTCAACGGGCCCCTCTTCCCAGTCCCGGGTGGTGACTGGCTTTGGGGAGGACGTGTGGAAGGACCGTATTGGGGAGGAAGGCAGCGCTGTGAACATGCCTCACTGAGGAAATTTATGCAGCTCTGAAGTACAGGCTCCCCTGGACTGGGAAGCAGAGCGCTCCCGTGAAACCCCTGGTAAGCCGAATGGCGTAACAACAAGACGCAATTACCATTAATACAGGAAATTTTTGAGGGTTGCCAGACCTAACATTGAGTGCACATGCATTTGTATTCCGTTCACCATGATCAAAGCGCTTCATTCCGCACGGGTTACGTTAAGGGTCACACCCTGAGCTCTCCTAGGCTTTTCTGACTCTCAGGACACAGCTCACTCAGGGACGCACAGTCAGCAGAGATGAGCTGACGCTGAGTGTGGTTCCGGGAGGGGCCTAGCTGGGAGGGTGCTCGGGCTTGGGGCGCACACCGCCTCAGGAACAGCTCCCTGAAAAGCAAAGGCTGAATGCTTTCTTCACTTCTCCCCTTCGTTCTAGAAGCAGGAGTCCTCTTCAGGTTTCTCCTGGCAGTGAAAGCGGGCTCCCATGTAGGTCTTTTGTAAACAAGGGGGGCTCCCTGTACTCGGTTAAACGTGTGCTTGCTTTGGCGCCTTCTCCAGCACTGGGTGTGACCACTTGCCAAAAAGTACTCGATAATTTAATCAGTAAAAGAAACTCAAATTTTAAATCCCTTAAAAGTTAAAATTTTGGAATTTTGCTTCCATATTAAACATTTACTTTTTCTACACATACGAATTTCTTGTTCAAGTTCGTTTGTCCTCCCTTCTATGGGGACAGTGTGTTTTCAATGATTCCTAACTGCTATACACCAAGAGTTTATTAACCTTGGATCTGTCCTGTGCTATAGATATTTCTCCTAGATGGTGGTTTGCTTTTCAATTTTGCTTTCTGTTGTGTCCTTTAAAAACTGTATTTTTGCACATTTAAGTTGATCCATCTTTTACTTTGTGATTTCTGCTCTTTACGCTGGGAAAGTCCTTGCCCAGCCATGAGCTGATTCCCCTGGTACCTTTACAGTTTCACCTGTTCATTTCCATCTTTAACCCACCTGACGTTTACTCTGGTTATGCCAACACACTTCACCGAAGATCACCTTTTAGCACCAAGCCAGTGTCATCTCCAGTCCTGAGTGCCCAGTACACTCAGGCCTGAGTCTCCCAATGGTCTGTCTAGTCCTGTGCCAGCCCACGGTTTTCATTACTTTGGTTTTATGGTATTTTAGTGGAGCAATGGCAAAGGTAAGTGGCAGTTAGGAATGAATGGATGAACCCATGAGCAAATGTGTTACCTTGTTATAATACAAGCCTTCCTCTGGTGAAAATTCACGTTTAAATTCGTCCCCTGCGCCACAGTGCGCCTGTGCACAAATCCGCATGAGCCTTCCCGTGTTACATAACAAGAGGGCAGCATTTGTAGCATCATCAATTGACTCGAAGTTGTGAATTCCTTTCTCAAAGCAAGAAAAGCTCTTTTTCCACAATTGTTGCTCTGCGGTCGACACACTTTTGCTCACTTGATGAAAAAACAAAAACCTGTGTAAGCAGGCACCCGAGGAAGCCCGCTGGGTCTCCTGATGGATCCTGAGGACGGGGCAGGTCCAGCAGCGCCCACCCTCCCCACACCTGCCATGGCCGACTGGGCACTCCCCTCACCCTCACCTCCATGCTGAGCGTGACTGTGTTTGGAGAGAGGGCCTCTACAGAGGTACTTAAGGTTAAAGGAGGTTATAATGTGGGGCCCGAACCCAACATGACTGGTGCTGTTATGAGAGACACCAGGGACACCCACAGAGAAAAGACACAGCAAAAAGGTGGCCGAGGACAGAGCCTCAGAGAAAGCCAACCTGGCTGGCACCTTGGTCCTGGCCCTCCGCTTCCAGGGTGAGAGAGATCAGTGGTCTAGGCCACCCGCCGGGGCTGTTATGGCAACCATGCACACTCAAACGCAGCCCCCTCAGTAGCAGCTGGCTGGTGCCACAGCAGCAAATAAAGCCCTCTGGCACAGCACTGCCTCATGAAGACTGAGTTTAAGAGCACAGTCTGTGCTCCCTAATTTCCTAGGGTTCTGACTTTCCCTTTCCATGCTCCTTCACTGACTTACAAAGCACAGGTTCTTGAATCTCAATAAATATATAACATATAGTAAAAAAGACTTTTTTTTTAAAGCACAGTTCCCCCTCTAGCTATAAACTCTTTGTCCCTAACGTCGAGCATGGTTTATAGGTCAAAAAGCACACAACTTATTCGCCTTCTATCTCAGCCCTCTCCCCGCCTAGGAACTGCGCATCCTGCCCCCTTCTAAACACCCACCGACCCTACAATCCTGGCTTCTTCCCAGGGCTGCCTCTCAGCCTGGACAGCCCTCCCTTCCCCACACCTGCCTGCTGACGTCCTACGTGACATGTACCCATCTGCTCAGACCTCACCAAAGCCTTCCCAGTCACCGCAACTTCCACATACGCCTCCCTCCCATCGCAATGCGCCTGCAGCACTTATGGCAGCGCACAGAGAGGCACGTTCCCATCGGCCTCCTCGCCTCAGAGAGAGACCCTGCAGCCACCACGTACAGCACCAGGCCTGGCCCAGCTCCAGGACTTAAAATCAAGTGCCACAGTTCCTTGCTTGAGCCAAGATCCATGTGACTTTCTGATAGAAAAGGCAATGAAGAGAGGACTCCAAGGGATACTCACCCACTCGCTCACTCTGTAACGCAGCAGCCTGGTTCATATAAAACACCCCGATTTCATTCCTAATGTTGCCCATTCTCTTCAGCACTTGCACGTAGTGTTCTGGATTTTGGCTTTTTAAGTCACTAAACTGCAGGATTTCATTGGCAGCCTCATAACATTTACAACTAACAGAAAGTTGACTTTCCAAGTCTGTAGACAAATCAGTCGCCCACGCAAATCCTTAAAAGAAAGGAAATGTCACCACTGTGATTATGCAAATCCTACTTCCTTAGTATCCAAGTAATCTGACACTTTTAAGGTAATAAAGTAAGTAATTGCAATACAGTATAAATATACTAAGATTCAACCAACAAAACTAAACATTTAAGCTTCGAAGCAAAGATCTCTTTATTTAAGAAACTATTATCTTCTTGGGACATTAATGTTTGATTAAAAGAAATATTTTCCTGCCTAGAAATACCAGCCAACTGCCGTGCCCCAGCTTCCACCAGGTGCGCCTGCCCACCGGTGAGGGCCTGACGCTGTCGCTGACACGGGGAACCACCTTGCTCTTTCATGAATGGGAGCAGCTCCTGCAGGAAAGCTCTGCAGCTACCAGGGGCTCATGGACTATAACGCTTGCCTATCAATGTCAGACTCACTGAAGAAGCTGCTGGATGGGCCCTCAGACTCAAGCTCGCCACCCAGTGGGGATGGGAGTAAACTTGGGTGCAGAGCCCCAAATTCAAGGGGAAAAAGGGTAGCACTCCTGATGCCACCCAAATGCTTGAGAGAATGTCGTTCTCACAACGACGTATTATAAGTCCAATGAAAAACACACTGAGGCCTTTCTCACGTATCTAGTAGAATAAAATGAGGGGCCTGCTGCTGTGGGCTACGTTTTCCTGTCTCCAGCTTAAAAATCGGACAACTCCAAACAGAGTGACATATTTAGTGAGACTACCAACCCTGAACTAAGTTTAAAAATGATCTCAGTGTCTGAGCCCCAGGAATTATTCAGAAGGTAATCCATCTACTTCTACCAATGCTATTGCTTTTCTAAAGAAATCACGGCCTGGTCAGCTGACTACAGTTTTATTGAAAAACCTCCTGAGAAGACAAGTGCAGAAAGTCAACGCAATTGTCTGAGAGCTTGTTTATAGTTAGTTCTAGTTGTATAAGCAGCAATTATAAAATACTTCAAAAGCATTTTACACACACACACACACACACACACACACACACGAGCATGCTCTACATTAAAACTGAGAAATAAGGACACAGAGCAGCATCAAGCACCAACACGCCTGCCCCTTTTCCCACAGTCCCCGTGCAGGAACTCGGGGTCCCGCCGCCCACCTTGACAACTGGACTCCCGGTGGAGGCTGTGCAGTATCTCCTGGTCCTCCTTCGTCTGGTAGTTAAACTCCTCCAGGTGAGCCGCCCGGTTGTTGGCGTTCTGCGCCAGCATCAGCTGGATGTCGCCGCAGAGCGTCAGGTACTGGGAGAGGAACAGCAGCACTTCGGAGAGCATGTTGGTGCAGAGGCAGCAGTAAGTGTCTGTGGGGAGAGAGGGAAGGAGGAAAAGTGCATCATGAACACAGTAAGTGTTAAGAAAATCTGCTACCAGCCGTATCCACTCTAAGTTTATTTTATATCAGAGAGCAAACATGGCTTCATGTATTTCAAAATAAAGATGTCATTAAACTACTCGGAGCAGAAAATACTAAGTGACACCCAAGATGCAAAAGGTGGTTTTAAAATTAAATTTTACAACAGAAGTAGGAGTAAAATTTTACTGACACAGATGTCTTCTGTTCCCCTCCCAAAGCCTGTGACACGCTCATTCGCAGGGACTCACCGTGGCTCTGCAGAGCCAATTTGATGTATCGGAGCGCGCGTCCATATTTCTGCAGACTCATGGCGGCGTCAGACAACACGTAATAGGCTTTGGATGACTTGAGGATCAGCTGGAGCTTCATTTTATGTTGCCAGGAGCCAGGGGTCATCCCGGACTGGCTGGAGCAATTGCCCTTCTGCAGGGAGCCCACTAGGACACGGGGAGAGGCAGCACGTTTCATGTTCACGTGGGGCACCATGAGCAAGTAGTTTCTGCTTCTTAATAGAAGCACTCACTCCAGGCTCAGGCGCTATTGTTGTGACAAGACTGGTAAACACCAGGCGTCAAGGAACCACATGGAGGGAAACTGTTTCCACAGACGCTCTGCGTTTCCCGGGCCTCCGCCTCCCAGCAGCAGCGGCCGTCCCTCTCTTTCAGGGTCACTGACGTCACTCCACTCACCACCGACACCCGCCTCCTGCCTCCAGTCTGCCCGTGAGTCTGCCAGAAAGCTTACCTTCCGAAAGCCGGCTTTAATCACGGCGGAGCCCTGCTCCGAAGCGCTGAAACAGCCTCTCACTACTTACTAAGTGGTGATAAGCATCTCAGCCCACTTCCTGAGCTACCTTTTCTCAGTCTCACTTCCCAGCCCTCCTCCCCATTATCCATCCATCAGTCACAGCCAGGTGACTGCTCGCTGCCCACCTCCGTCCACTGGACCGCTTCCTGTAGCAGAACAGCCTTCACTTCAAGTCCAGCCTATTACACCTTCTTCACCCAACAAATGATCACACTGCCACGCACTATGCCAGGCACCAGAAACGACATGAGGTGACGTGCCTCTCTCCTAGGCTGATCCATAGACCGCCTCAGGGGACACGTGCAGGCTCACACAGAACAAACTGCTGTGGGGACCAGCCTCCCCCATCGCCCAGCCTCAAGGTTTCTCATTTTGATCAGATACAACACGTGTCTTTCAAAGCGATGAACAGTCTCTACTGTGGTCTTACTCGTGCATGTATGTCTTTTCCCTACTCCACACACATAGTCTGTGTGAGGCATGTGAGAACCGAAGCTGACTAAGGTGTCTGTGCAAGCACAGCTGACGGCGGGGGAAGGCAGGCCTAGTGGCAGGGGACCCAGTCCTTCCGCTGGCCACAGAGGGGAGCATGGAGACCCTGACCAGGAGCTGGGTTTTCAACAGCTGAGAGGGGGAGGGAGGGAGGAAGAGACAGAAAGGCATTTCAGAAAAAGCACCATGAAAAGGCACAGTGTCTACGTCCTGGGCGGTTCTCATCGTGTCTGGGTTCGAGCCTGGCACCCAGAAGTGCTACATAAATGCTGGGGAGACTACCGTCCCCCCCCTTTATGCTCATGAAGAGAAGATCCCAAAGCACTGGGTATTATTGCCCACTCACAGATTTTCAAAACATTTTTAAACTGAAACAGAATTTTAAAGGGGGAGGAGATAAGGTTGGAAATTAATGTAATTTAGATTAAAATAAACCAGAAACTCAGACTTTTACTTCAAAACCCACATGTTCTTCAGGAAGTGATGCTCCCAGAATGAGTGAGATGACCTTCTCAGTGACAGCTCTGGCCTATCAGGTACTGCCCCGAGGCAACAGCGGCGAGGAGCGGGGCAGGGCTTACCAGCGCACTGTCCCAACCCTCTGAAGTAGGCACTACTGTTGTCTTCACTTGGAGTGAGCCTAGCAGAGCTGCATGCGAGCCAGGGCTGGGCCCGGCTGCTCTGAAACCCCTGCGGCTCTCGCTGAGGCAGGGGTGTCTCAGAAGCACCCGAGGTTCTCACTAGAGACACCCGTGAAGGATCAAAGCGATCTGCTGTTCTGCTTTGAAGGACCGGACATTTCCCCTCCTTTCCACTCACATGTTCTCCTCCTGGTCCGGCAATGAATGCCTCACTGACACAAACAAGTCGGCTGCTGGCAAAGGACTAGCATCTTGTTCTACGGAAAAGGCCTTATTTGCACATCAATTCAACTTACTTTTGTCCAAAAACAAGGCCATCTGCTTCTCCAGACCCTCAGGACCTCCCCTTGCGGATTCATCTTCATATTTCAACGGGATTGGGGTGCTGGGGTCAGCGGCAGGGAGGTCGCTTTCTTTCTTAATGCTGCTGTCCACAGATTTTAAACCCTTTAAAGCAAGGAGACACAGTTACTGTGCCTGTAACTGAAGCTCAACTAGAAACTAAATATAAGGCAGGATCTGGACTACTGAGTGCATTTAGGAGAATTTATATTTTAAAAACTACATTTGACATGAAAGAGTTGGAAAAAGCTAATTTTCACTTTATGCTTCAGAGAGAGAAAACCCACAGCAGGAAATCCTTCAGACACCAACCAACTCACCTCCAGAACATAGCTCAGCACAAGTCTGCAGCGTTCTTCGGTGTCATGGCAAACTGGAAACGCACAACTGGGCTTCAGAAACAAACATTTAAAATTATTACTATGCGACCAGTGTGACAAATTCCACACCTCTCAGTTCCTGGGAATTACTAAACCTCTAGAAATCAGTAATTTCAAAATGTGCTTGTGTACTCAGCTTAGTGAGGTATTAAGGTTAATGTAGTGTTTTAATTGCAGATTCAACTGATACAATAAGCATCATCAACACAAATCCTGCATAACAAAAAGATCTTCCGGCATACGTGTTGCTTTAAGTACTTATGTTAAAAATTATTCTACTCAACAAAAAAGTGAACGTGAGTAGTAATGTTTTAGATAAATGTACACCTAATCTCCTAGATCAGCTCAACTTCTAATCAGCACGGACACTGGGTAGCACAGCTACCACCATCAACTGAGCAGCAAGTTCAGCGTCACCAGTGGTCTCACTGTATCCCTGATGCTCCCTAGGGGCAAGCCCAGGGAACAGGCCCCACCCACTGAGTGGGAGGGCCTCTGCAGGGCACTTCCTTTTGGCGAATCCCCAGAGGGTGGGTAACGCTGACTGGACTGTAGAGAAGCGAGCCCATGTGAGCGGTCTGTCCAAGAGCACAGAGTCCGTGTTGGGGCCGGGGCTCTGGACGATGCTCCATTTCAAAAAGGACACAGAGCCCTGGCTGGTCTTGCTCAGTGATTAGAGCGTCGGCCCACCAACTGAAGGATCATGGGTTTGATTCCAGTCAAGCGAATGTGCTCGGTTCAGGCTCGGTCCCCGGCCAGGTGGTCAGGATGCATGTGGGAGGCAACCAATCGCTATGTCTCTCACATCAACATTTCTCCCTCCCCCTCCTTCCCTCTATTCCACTTTCTCTAAACATCAATGGGAAAAATATCCTCAGGTGAGGGTTCACAGAGGGGACACTGAGAAGGCCAAGCCAAGCAGAGACGTTGATGTGAATATTGACGACATTTTTGGAGTGCTTCAGAGAAGGACAGAAAGTGTTCCCCTGTGAACAACTGTACACTACACATCACTCCGTCTTTATCATCTAACTGCTTCATGAGCCGAGGTCTTGGTTACAATGCAGCAACGCCATCCTCTGAGAGGCTGACTGTGCGCACTCACCCACTGTTGTTTTTCCCCTGGTGCCACTTCAATACACACTGAAACGTGCTTACTCTGATCTGATGGATGGATTTGTACTTCTCTGGAACTGACAGTTCTCCAACAGACTTGATGATGGCCACTGCTTTGTTGTCGTCGGGAGGGTCGGAGCTGGTGCAATAGGACCCATTTTCATCGCTGTCTGGCATCTCTTCCTCCTCCTCACTGTAACTTTCATCAGAATTCTCATTTAAGGGAGACTCTGCACTTTCTTCTTTTTTAGGTTCATCCAATTGAAAGAGTTCTGAAAGCATGTAATTGGCTGAAGCAATAATCTGATAAAAAGAAAGAAAAGGTGTGACTGTCATCAACCTGAGCACTCCCAGGTGGAAGGAGCTTCACTGTGAGCGAGCCTCCAGGAGCTCCGCACGCAGGCTGCCCCCAGCACAGACCGGGCAGAGAGGCCCCGCCTGTCACCAACAGGTGGAAGGAGCTTCACTGTGAGCGAGCCTCCAGGAGCTCCGCACGCAGGCTGCCCCCAGCACAGACCGGGCAGAGAGGCCCCGCCTGTCACCAACACCCTGAAGGCTCTGAAATTCTCCTGGGTTGTGTGTTTACTTCCTAAAAACTACCCGCAAACAATGTATTAAAAAAGGTGGCAACTGTACTTCACTGGAGACGTAAGTCTGCAGGTATAGTGTCGTAACTACATTAGCAAGTATCCTCCCCATCAACTGAGAAACAAGAATTTCTCTTCATAAGCTATAAATTACATAGGCAATAGTATTTACTATGTAATCTATGGCCCCGGGGGAAACCCCCCACTAGCTTAATGAGGGAAAAGTCCACTGTGGTATCTCTTAAATTGGGCATGTATATATTACTATTTATCCCACTCTATTATTTATTATTAAGTGGTTCTAATAACATTTAATAGTTGCAACACCATTTTCTAACTGTCACATAAACTAATCAATATCCATCAAACACCACCCCTTCAACCAGCAATTAAATATTTAAGTGAGAAACGGTTTTGCCATTTTTCTGCAAAAAAAAAAGTTTTCTCTTGGTTTGGTCTCTAGAATAATCTTTATCTCTAAACTGGATGTGACTACAATAAATATTGGAGCTTTAAAAAAAATGGTACAGACTACAGACCTTCTTGATTTAAACAGGCTTCAACTAACCTTACACCAAAGATACAGACAACTGAGGGCATGGGGGTGTAAAATGGGGGGCCCATGGCTGAGAGATCATTCTAAGAGATGCTTTTATTATACACTGATGTATGGACTGTGACCCTTACCCACACTAACAGTGATTAACAAGATCCGTCTGTGTAAACAGATCGTAGAGACCGTAAAAGAGGTTTCCCCTTCCAGGAGTGACAGAGCGAGGGAAAACGCACTACACACGAGTCCTCCCTTTACAGACAGTGCTAGCCAGGAGGAGTGCAACATGAGCACACATCACATGGCAAACGTTCTAGCAGCCATGTTCACAACCTGGCTGGCTTAATTTTAATATTATCTTTGATTCAATTAACACATAATGTGTGCACACACGATCCTAAAATCCAGGGTGTACTTTACGCTGAAAGCACACTTAACTCAAAGCGGGCAGCTTTTCAGTGCTCAGCAGCCACATGGGGCTCCAACACCCTCCCCAGCACCCCTCCCACCCCCGCGGCCCCATCCCCCGACACAGAGAGGCAGTTACACACTAATGCCAGTGGCTTCAGTGCCAGGCACACCCGTCAGACCGCTAGGCTGTTCTCACAAAGCACACAGGTGTCACTCTTACTTGAGGGTGTCTGCTTTTGTCCAACAATTTAACACAGTTGAGAAGCAGCGTTCTGATAGTTCCGTAGTGTTTCTTATTTTGGTTCTTCTTCATCATCATGTTGCAGGCAACCCTAAAAAAACATTTGTATCACCTTGACGCCCACTCATCATTCTCTGCAAGGTTCAGGTGTAGGCTGCCCCCTTTCCTCCCACAGAAACAACCAAAGTTACCCTCCCCGCAAGTTTTTTTTTGGTGTGACTGTGTGTGTGTGTGTGTGTGTGTGTGTAAATATAAATACTTGGCTCGGGGATGTGGCTGTGCACTTTACAATTTTACAAAAGGCTACTCTCCCTTGTTTTCACTGGCGACAGCACTCACTTGTATAAGAGAATAGCCACCGGCATTGTGAACGGGTTTTGGTATTTGTCTTCAGTTTCTTCACAAAGAGTCGTGAGATCATAGAGCTTCACTATGTCACTGCCACTCGCTGCAAAAACAAACAAAGGAACCTCATTTTCCAGGAGCCACTCAAATCCATTGGATTATCATTCGTTCAGGAATTCGCTCACCTTTAAAGAGCCAATAGGTATGTCCTTCTTTGGTGCAATTAGATTTCAGAAAGGATAAAATATTCTGTGCAATGTCTTTTATGACTTTAGTAGAAAAATTAGAGTTTTCCAAATTGGGAATCTCTTCTGTCTTTATCATTTCATACTTCTAAAAAACAGAGAGAGGGCGGTTTAAGAGAAACCTCGGTAGCAACACTTCTCTTCCTGAAAAGCGAGCACATGTATAAGCCCTGCAATCAGAGACCTGTGCAGCCTGACCGAGATGTAACCAACGGTTTTCCATCTTTTTGTGGCTCCCAGAGGAATCTGACCCACCGATCAGCATCGCTGTTCATGTACCACAGCAGTCATTCTCAAGGGAGAGCCATCACCCAACTGTGAACCACAAATGTAGGCATGATCTCATTTCTGTCCTCACCTGGAACAAACCTCCTGGCACCATTTATTTCCTCTATCTACCCCGACGGCTCTCAACTGGGAAGAGGGTTACTGGAAGCAGACTTCACCCCTAGACACTAGAAGCACCTGGGAAGTTTCTCCAGGAAATACCACCCTTTCCTTGAACAGGACTCGGATCCTTTACAGAAATGGAGCCTGGGGTTGGGGTGGGGTTGGGTTGGGGGCGGGGGGGGCAGCAATGTGTAAAGGCGCACGGACAGCACCACCACTGCTCTGAAAGCACCTCCGCATTTTGTCCCCAGCTTGCCTTCTGGTCACACTTCCCTAAACTCCTCTGCCCACGTTTCTGAAATACTTCAAGACTAAGGACTCCAAACCAACTGGGAACCTGGACCCCAGTCCTAAGGGTGGTGCTCGTCCCTGGCTCAGCTAACGCACTCCTGGTTTTTACGGAGCTTCTGGCCCGCCTTCCCTCGGCCTGAAAGCCCTCCCTTTCCGCTGCCTGGGAGAGGTTCCTATGTTCTCGTTTAATGCAGTTCCTTGGGGAGGAGCTCAACAGGATCTGGGCAGAAGGCTCCTCACTTCTGTCTCTAGTCCCCTCTTCTCTAATGCCTGCAACTTCAACATGCTCAGTGGGCATTTTAATGTTTTCCCCAAACTGCCCAACGATAACACATCACCTTCCCCACCTGAACAGATTCCACCTTCCCACCTCAGGCAATACCACCAGGATTCTGTCCCTGAGCACCCGAGCCCGGATTCCCTTCCCCTCCTCCTCTCCCCGCTCTCATTCAAGCTGCCATGTGGGGGACGGTGCAAATGGAATCATCTACAAAGCCCCCTCCATCCCGGAAACACTGGCTCAAGCAAGTGGATTGTTGGAGAGCACAGGGTTCCTGCTGCAGCTGAAGGTGAGGAGTCGCTGGGCTGCAGCACAATGGCTAAGAGCAGGGCCACCGGCAGAGACAGGCGCCAATACTGGCACCACCACTCACTAGCGATGTGGCTCTGCGTCACTCACTTGAGCTCCGTGACTCTCAAGTCTCCCTCTCCATCCAAAGGGACACTAGCATACGGGCAGCTAAGAGCTGACATGAGCACCAATAAGACAATGCCTGCAACGCACTTAGCAAAGTGCTTGGGACAAAGAGCACTCAATAAACGCAAGCCATTATGACTGCTGTCAATTCTCAGTACTTACTAAGTAGGAGGGCATGACGTAGTAGGAGGACATTACGTCACTCCTAACAGTAGTGATTGCCTAGCCCGTCTTTGTCTCCAAACCCTCCCAGGCTGTCCTACACACCATCCCCAGATTAATCTTCCAGCACATGAATTTCATACCCCAGATGCAGAGCGTCCACCAATTCCAGGTTCCCAACTGAACCAAGTCCACACTCAGCTCAGCATCAAGGCCCGGGATGTGGCTGACCTTCCCAACCATTCTGCTACAGAAGGCTTGCTCCCTAACTGGACGGATTACCAATACCCCATTTACTAACACTCGTCTTTTAAGATCCATCTGGCATTTTTGGGGACGCTATCTCTCATTCAAGATCCAGTTAAGATGCCACTTCCAGGAAGTCTGTTTTTCAGATCAAAAGAGAAATGACCTCACCCTCTCCAAACATCAGACTTCTGTGTGTGCATCACTCCAGCGCTTACCCTGCGTCTCCTGCTTCCTCTTTGCACTTCACTTCCCATTGATCCTCTTTCTGAGCCATGACCACACTCTATTTTCTCCCCCAACATTTACAATGGGGACAAAGTGCCTCCTCACAGAGCATGCTCAACAACAATGTGCTATATAAGCGATCTACTACTGTGGCCTTTCCTTAAAACTGCATATACTGAGTAGATAACTGAGTACTGAATAAATACCTCCACTGTATAGACACTGTAACTATCATAGGTGCCTGGCATTAAAATTATAGTTCTATGGCTACAGTGCAGATTCAGTGTATTTATAACCTTCTCACAAATTACCTGTAAAATTATCCTCCTGTGATATCTAGAATTCTACCAACAACTCAAATGTGAAAATAATCGAATTTCAGTTTATTCACGGGTACGTTCCTTGCCAAAAAGTACACCTGGGATTTTCAGGGCCTTAAGAACTTTGGTGAGGCATTATTCTCTGCACCAATTTGCTCTTGAGAGGTTATGAGAAGACGCGCTGTGTCTTACCTGTACAATCCCGTTTACATGGAAACACATCACAAGCTCTGGTACATTACATATCAAGTTGTCCAGCCAATAGTCAATTCCAGTGAGCACATTGATTGGTTTGTTGTTATCCCTAAAAATATAACATTTCTGGTGTTATTTGGTTTAATTAAGATGTTTCACAATGAATCACCTGAGACTTATTTCTCCCATTTAACTATTTTAATCTGTGCTCCCTACGTGGGAAATGCCATATAAGCTCTTTGCTGATGAAATATGCACACGTAGCTGTTCTATTTAAATCTTTGCATAAGCTCTGCTTGCTCCTCTAACTGGAACCCATAAGAGTTTTCAGTAGGAACAAAAGGAAAGATGGTAGCAGGTGACTGTGGGCCCATTGCACGCTCCTCCAACAACCTGCGGTGAAGACTGCCCACCATGCACGCCGCCACCCAAGTCGGAACGCGCACTGGCTAATGTGAGCACACACACCTGGAGCATTAACAGGACGATGGAAAGCCACCTCCTGCACCGTAAATAAATTCTACCACAGACGTAAGATGAGGCCAGTACAAGACCTCTGAGTCCATTCATCAAGGACCAGGGCGACCAGCTCCAGGGCACCCAGCATTCCCTGAGAACAGCTCCTGCTTGGTTGTGCATTTTAATTCTAGCAGGAGGGGGAGGGATGCCCAGATCGATGGTGCGAGCAGATGGACAGAGGTTTTAAGGAAAACGAGCGTGGTTTACCTGAGACGTAAGCTGACTGCTGGGTATCTGCCTCCTCCAAATATAGGCATGTTGGAGCCAACCAACATATGTATATCTTCAAACGTCCACAGAATATTCCGAACAAAATCATTCTTAAGACCCTTTGATTTAAAATAAAATTGGAAAGGTGATTATATAATAAACAGGAGAACTGTAATTTCCCCCCACGATCCATAGAAAGACTAGAACAAAGAAAGGACAAAGGAGTCGAAGTGAACATGACAGAGCTGTAAGGTCAGAGCTGTTTAGAAATGGACTTTCAGGATCAAGTAGATTTCCCCCCTGTGAATTCCAACGGAGACTAGTTTTTAATGACTAGTAGGCTGGGGCTGGGCGTCTCCACGCGGACACCTGGGAAGCATACCTGACTGTTCTCCCCGTCATTGAATAAAGTAGTCAGGTTTTGTTCTTTGGGGGCTGAGGCCAGATGCCCCACTATGTATGAGGGTTCGAGAGGCTCACTTCCCTGTGAAAAGTGCAAGGACAGGAGTGATTCTGCTGCCAGAGTTCTTATCAACGGCCTACTGTTAGAGTATCACCTAAGCATTCAAAGCAGACACCTCAAAGCTACTGCTGTCATCAGGCTAAGACATAGTCCCACCTCTCGTCACTGGTGGCTTCCGGCAGCTCTTAGCTATCCCAGCCACTGCAGCGAGCCAATCACATACAGCTCGCACTCAGAAAAGATCGAAGATTACTTTAGCGTTCAAAGTTTTAAATTTTTCTCTTTTTGGGGTAAATTTCAATTCCATTAACCTTTAGCCACCCCATCTCCATGCAATTAAAACATTCCTGAGAAACTCCAGCCCTATTTTTGAGACACTCGTCATGATGACAGCCTCTAGTTTTGCATTTGTAATGTGTTTCACAGACCACTAGTCCTGGGTTACTTGGTAGAAATTTCCAGAGTGAGTGGTGACAAAGGCTACTCGCTGTAGACTTGCGTCTGGAGAGTAACAATGCTCATGAGCATGGAAAAGCCTCTAAGACAGTGGTTCTCAACCTTTTGGCCCTTTAAATACAGTTCCTCATGTTGTGACCCAACCATAAAATTATTTTCATTGCTACTTCATAACTGTAATGTTGCTACTGTTATGAATCATAATGTAAATATCTGATAGGCAGGATGGTCTTAGGCGACCCCTAAGGGTCAATCGACCGCCAAAGGGTTCGCGACCCACAGGTTGAGAACCGCTGCTCTAAGAGGTTCTGTAGTAGAAAATGGACTTCCCCTGTGTGACCAATGTTCTCAGACTGAGTTAATCTCAGGACACTTTTAAGTCTTAATACATCCTGTGGACTGTACTTTCAAAAACCCTTTAGAAAGCAGAACTTTTGACAGTGGTAAACTCAGCCCACCAGTCAGTTTCCCAATCATTAGGCAGCTGCCATTAAGACACATTACGTTAAACCGAATGTCAATGCCACAATAGTCCCCAAGATGGGGATGCTTCTGTGCGCGCACACCGTAGTCCGTGAACTTTCACTTCTCACCCTAGGTGGATGCTAATAGGCTTAGCACCTGCCTGCAAAGAAGTGCACATGACTGTACGCACAGGTTGTGTGTGTGTGGGTGGGTGCGCATGCATCAATCTCCAGCACTTTTGCCGTGTCCTTAAAGAATACTATAGAGCTTCAAACTTTATTTTTTATTTACACAGACAAGTTATTTACCTGTGGACCAACTCCCAAAATCGTATTTGCCAGGTAGTTGCTTTAATGAGAGTTTGGGCTCTAGGTTATGATGTTCCAAATAAAGATCTGGCTCTCAGGCCATTACAAAGATACCTATTTCACCTATTTCAACTCTAATATTGCTTAACCCAGGCCTCAAACTAGTGGTTTAAGTTTGGGGAATAAGAATTCATAAGGTGGTGGCTTGCAGACAAAAATAAAACTCCAAATGCTGAAATTTAGGCTGTATAATATGTTCTAAAAATATTCTGTGAAAGATTATTTTTATGGCAGGAGAGCTCTTCCCGGCACATGGCATTGCTTTGAGGCCATCCTGAACACGTGTGGAACATGTGGACACAGTGGAGTACGGCTCGAGAACAGGCCTCTGAAGCCACAAGGATCTGAACACTAGCTTGGACTTCACCAGCCATGCGACCAGGGACAGACATCTGCTCTTTATGAGCTTTAGTTTACTTGTAAAATGACACCATCAACACTGAACACATACCATAACACGTGTGCAGTACTTTATACCCATGGCGTAAAGTGCAGAGCATAAGAGGCACTAACTAGATGCCAGTTCACTTCCTCCACATGCAAGTCTACAGCTTCTCAACAGCCTTCAAGGCCTTTCATAGGGAGCCCTACACAAGGTAAGGACAGAATGGGAAGGGGAGGTGGGTGAAGGGAGACTGGTATTTCTACTGTGTCTTTTTATGTGTGGGTTTTGAAGTCAAGGAATATAAAAAGAATTTTTAAAAACTCCTTTGGTGAACTATAATCATATACATGAAAGTGTATAAAACAAATACAACATAATGGCTAACTACAAAGCAAATTAATAGATCCTGTGTTCATACCAGTGTAACCAGTCCCCGCGGCCTGACCTGGGCCTTGCGTATGCCCGGCCCCGTGCCCTTTTCACCCACACCACACCCCCTCCTGCTGGTTCCCACTGTCACCTCACAAGGTAATTCCTCTCTTTTCCTCAGTTTTTCCCAACTTGGGAGAAATTTGAATTCATTACATAGTTTAATAAGGTTTTTCCATCTTAAAACCTACAAAAACTAAAATCAAGTTAAACATATTTGCCTCCTTGTAATCCTATAATTTGTAAAGATAGCAACAATCTGGGTGAATAATTTTTAATATGTGAGAACACAGAGCAAGAGGAAAAATAATTTACCAAGTTTAAAATCCTATTTTTATCTCAAGTTTATCAATAGGTTTACCTGAAAACAGACATATACAATTCACACTTGTGGAGTTCTTTTTTACTTTGATAGAAACAATGACAAAACTAAACAAGCAATAAGAAGAAACCAAGAATATAAGAGACCAAAAGAGACAATGCATTCTACTCTCTCTTCCTTTCTAAAAGCTTCATAACATTATTGTGGGTTAAAACCTCAGGAACCTCATCCAGAAAATCTTAAGGGTGATTTTAGCCCTAAAAATCAGACTAAAAGTTAAGGTCAGTATTTAAATTACAACCAAGTCTCTGAGTCGATATTTGATAGGCACTTGCTTTACACCTAAAGTTTAAAATATACTACATCACTATATTTATTATACGTTATAATACTCTTATGACTTTAAGGAGATAATCAGCATTGATAAACATATTGGTGAGCTACCTTAAATGCTGAGAACATTTTTTAAATATTTTAAATTTTAAACTTAAAAAATCTGATCTAGCCATTCATACTCTTGCAAATTCTTAAAAAAAAACAACTAAAAAAAGTATGTTTTTATAATTGTGAGACATAAATTGGTAGAATATTTTGTATTCCTGTTCATCTATTTTTACTGGCAAGATAATTGGTTTCATCTTCTTAAATGAGTTTGCTGAGTGAGCCTCGGAGTACTAACTCACCTGACTGGAAAGCACTGGGGATCTTCGGAAAACTGGAGAAGGCATTTCGAAGGGGGCGGGCCACGACGCCCCGTCCGAGTCACCTGTCTGGTCTGAACTGGATGATTCCCGCTGCTCTGCAGCAGATGGGACGGGCTGCGCGGCTCCATCGCCATTGATACTGGCCAAATCAGAAATAGAAAAATATCACACTGTCACTAGGGGTCAGCTCATGCAAGTCTACTACTTTTTAAAACCAGACTCTATAACCAAGCATAAATCTTACTTTTAAAGAAAAGAAATATAAGACATTGAAATGTAAACAATACCATAGTGGCAAACCTTAAATTATTATTTTTCCTGGCTTCAAATTAAATTTTAGATCAGAATTTAATTCTTCCTCTTTAAGATAAAATAAACAAATAGCCAAGTACCTGTAATATAAAAACTTGGAAAGAATAGCCTTTTGATACCAATGCTCTTTGCTCTTTTTCTTCCTCTGCCACTTCTGATCAATAAGTCTCTGATAAAACTCTTTCAGCCACGTCCAATCACCAGTCTGAATAACATAAGAAATCAATACAACAAACATGTAGTCAAAACAATGTTACCCATTACTCTTTTTACAGGAAGTACTCTTTACTTTTTGAATGTTTCAGAAATACGTATTCAATGTAAGTCACCATAACTGATCTTCCTTTACCAACGCATTGCAGGAATAGTCTTTAAATAATAGCTATGGGACTGGTAGGACCATGAACCATTTGCAAACAGTGCATGCAAAGGTAAGTACAGACATGGAGAGTAAGCCTTGGGAAACGGCAACATGGTTATTTTGTGCAAAAGCATCCATCATCTATACATTGGGGGGGAAACAGGCATTTATCAACATTGTTTGAGAGGCACTGCTTTAAGTGAACCAGTTAATTATAATAACTATATATTCAGAGGGATAACAACATTTTCCACATTTCCTGGCAGCCATGTTTCATGAGAATCTCTTTAAAGGAGACATCAAAGGGTTTTTCAAAAATTTAACCTAGTCCCTTAAATTTCAGACTTTTCACCACTTTTTCATTGGCTCCATCCTTTTCCTTGCAAGAATCGTGCTGGTTGGTATCAGTAAGTTTCTTGCCAATTCTCTCCTTTCCACTTGTTATTCTCTGTGACAGCCCGGCTTCTGGCTGCTGAAGTACGTACTCCTTTGTTTCCACTTCGGCCTTTCTTGGAAACAAGTCATCTTTCTGGTGCCCTCAGGCTGCTGACACGCTGCGTGCAGGTGGGTTCAGAGTCCTACCTGGGAAGACCTCATGAAGAGCTCCTGGATGTCCAGCTCGTCCAGCAGGAGGGTCCTCCCGACGCGGTGCACGGCCATGCTCACGTGGGACTTGCTGTAGGGGATCTTCAGGAGCTTTTTTATGTTCTTAAGAAAATGAAGAGGAAAGAGTTTAGAAAGACCTTCTTCAGTGTGATTCCATTTTTAACTTCATTCCATTTTAAAGCATAATAAACCTTATTTCCCTAAGGTTATACAAACTGTACTTTCCACAGAAAGCTAAATGCAAACACACGAAAGACAGCTCTTCCAAACCTCAATCACCTGCACTTTACAAGCCATCCTGTTAACCTAGCTGACGGTCACACTTGCATGACCTAGGCTTTCAGCGTATCAGATAAAAATGACCAACTAAGGAGCGATCGATTTCGCCAGAAGCATCATATCTCATTCTCAATTGGTAACATACAAAATCATCCCAAACACTCTAATCACTTGTAACTGCTATTTTTAAAAAACATAACCATCAACATTGGTATTGTTACCACTGCCAGTGTTTTGGGGGTTATTCCTTCCTCTCTGAAGAAAGGATACGTGTTTGTTTATTAACAAAAAAGGCATTTGATAATCAGACAGTGGTCTCATTTCATCAGGTTTTCAAGGTCCTGCACAGAGCGGGTGTAAGTGCCCAGCACCGATGGCCTCCCCATCAGGACACTTACCTCAGAGTCAGAGACAACGTCCACATCGTTGCCCACGGAGTCAATAAAGTCGTACGCCATCCCAAAGCTAACGGAGGGAACGAAGGACACAAAGGTCACGCTCATAGTGATGCAGGTAGAGTTTATCACAGATAATGTCAACTTCAAGGACACACAGTTCCCACATTCTGTCATCTCTGAAATCAGCATGCCTCTCACCATTACAGCTGGCTAGTTTTTCCTTCTTAGTGGCATATAAAATAATGGTGTTACTTAAAATCAGTGGCATCTTAAATTTGATAAAATATAGTAATAATCATTAGGAGCAATTAATAGGAAACACCTAGAATAAAAACAATGAACAATTCTTTTCATTTTTGTAATCACAAAACCCAAAAAATCTCCAAGAGAAAATATTTCAAGATGTTATTCTTTTTAGGCGGAAAGGTAAGAAAAATAGAAACAAACATTTATCAGGATTTGAGTCTGGGACTGTGTTCCTACCGATATACAATATTACTCTTTTAAAGTACATATGGGAAAAACAAATACACCCGGCTCCAATTCGGCCAGGAGAAAAGAAAAACAATGTCGTGCCAGATACCACATGAGGCACATCCATAACCCACACGCCTGAAAAGCGTGCATGTCCGCATTTCCCAGTCAGGAGCCGGGATACTTCCCCGGGCCCCTCACGTCAGAGTGCGCTCTGATGGTTTACTGTGTGGGCTGGGCAAGCTACTTAGCCTTCCTGAGCTGCAGTGTGTCCGTGCGAAAATTAGTTAATGGTACCTAACTCAGAGGTTGTTGTGAGAATTAAAAGGCATCAACGTATAAAGTACTTAACACAGTGTGTGCAGTCAATATAATTACCATGTAAATCACCTTATAACATTTTTGTTGTTGTTGTTAATCCACACCGAGGACACCTTTTCCATTGATTTTTACAGAGTGGGAGAGACAGAGAAAAACATTGATATGAGAGAGACATCGACTGGTTGCCTCCCGCATGCACCCCAACTGAATCAAGCCTGCAATTGAGGTACCTGCCCGTGACCGGAATCGAACCTGAGATCCTTCAGTCAGAGGGCAGATGCTCTAACCACTAAGCGGCCCGGCTAGGGCTCACTTTCTAACATTTGTGTTCACATATCATAATTTACTAAGCATTCTTCTAAAAGAAGATACACGGACTATTTCCAACTTTTGCTAGTAGAAATATTGCTACAAACAAACACCATTTTGTAAATAGAACTTTTACCTCGAGTGGCATTAGGATAATTTCCAACCTACTGGCTCATAGGTATTAATGTATGTATGGCTCTTGCCACATGTCGTATGGAAATACTTTGGGTTCAGTCACTGAGAGGAAGAAGGACCCCACACATTCAATGGTCTACAAGAACATGGACGCTCATACATCATCCTCAGTAAGACCCAGGCTACTCTCTCAAGTGCCACCAGCAGCATTTCCAGCAAGTGTCACAGTCAAGGGGTCAAGCCACCCAACCAACATGCTGGCTTTCCGCATCAGGCCTTTTCAGACCCGACAACCCCGCCATTGAACACGTTAAGCGCCCAGTCAGTCGCCGGTGACTGACACTATACTTTCCGCCCGGAAGACAAACAGGCTGGGCGCTTAACGTGTTAATGAAAACCCCACAGGACGGACCAGGCCGCCTTAAGGGTTTTCTTCTCCGGGTGCCACCCTAACGCTCCGTGTTCACATATGCTGAAGGCATGAACGTTGGCTAAAAACAAAACATCTGATGGAAGTGTGGGGGTCAGAATTCAGCTGTGTTCAGACGTGGCGCAGACCTGAGAGAAGCATGTGCCGTCAGCACCTTCCGATGACAACATAACCCTATCAGCAGGGGGAAGACGGGGCTCCGAAAGTCAAATAGGACCTTCCCCCCCCCCCACCCCCCCAAAGAGACCGCACGCAGTGGACGAGCTGACGATTAAGCGGAAGAGCAGGTGTCAGCGTTCCGCGGCGGAGCAGGGGTTGGCGGCCCCGGGGAAGACGCCACCGATGGGCACTCACCTGGAAAACGGCTTGCTCTTCTTACTGGTGCCCAGGATGGTGGTGCCCGCGGGCCCCAGCTTGGCGCTCTCCCGTAGCCAGTTGGCAGGGGGCAGTTTCAGGTCTGTCTTCTCCTCCAGGCGCGCGAAGGCTGCCCGAGGGGGGGCGGAGGAGTACTTCACCACGGCCCGGCTCTTCACCTCGCTGCCCCCCAGGAACAGCGTGGAGCCCTGGGGGACACAGGGACCCGCTTCGGTGAGCACTCCCAGGAAGGAGAAACCCCCCGTTTTACAGGAGGAAAGAGCCCATCAGGATGTACGACAGCGCAGAATACGCTGTCGCATTTAGCCAGCTTTTCCTTTTTCTTGTTTTTACATAACCTCAAAGAAAAACCCGAGTGGAGGAGTAGGAGGGTGACGGCTGTCAGCTGGGGAACAGGCCAACCAACCTACCTTCTAAGCGTTATTCTTAGAAACGGGGGAGGCAGGAGCCAAGGGGCGCGATACTATCCCGCTAACTGAATACATCTGTTAAAACCTCTGTTCAGCGTTAAAGAGGCGTTTACATTTCGGTAACACGCGCCAGGTAGGAAGTAGTTTGTGGTGAGACTTGCGAGGCTTCGTTGTTTTTCAAGCAAACGTTTAGTAATGGACCAACGGCACCTGCGAGGCCGGCCCGGGGCCCCGGGGGCCCGACAGACACCTGCCTTTCCCTCCCTTTGCAGGACTGGGTCGCATTCTGGAACCACATACAGGGCGTCCCCCCGCCCGCCCCCCAAATATACACACGCTTTCACAGCTGAGAGCTCAATTTGAAAATGGCATGTATGCTGACCAACGGCGCCTTTGTAATTATTCAGTGTGCGCACACTTTGGGGTTCACCCTGTATTTACATGCGCGCCCTGAGAGCAGTGTCTGCCTCCCCCACCACGCCACCGCGGGGGAAGCGGCTGCCTCTGATGCGATGACTGGC
>NW_005871574.1:477293-499774 GCF_000147115.1 Myotis lucifugus | reverse complement strand
GCGTTCCCGGGCTGTCCGGATGCGCTGAGACGACGCCAGAGGCTGCCGGGAATCGTGACATCCCTCCCGGCAGAGCGGGCCCACAGCCCCGCACCCCGCGCCCCGAAGCCCCGCGGCGGACTCACCTGTGCAGAAGGTTCCTCGGACTCGCCCTGGGACAGGAGGCTGAGTCCTCCGCGAGCCGAAGCGCCGGGCCGCGGAGCCTCGGCCCCGGCCTCCTTGGAGTCCCCCATCACCTCGGTCCAAGGGAGACGAGGCGAGGCAGGACCCGCGCAGCCGCCACAGCGACGCCGCCGCACAGCAGAGAGCGCTCCAGGGACGCCCCTCACACCACACTTCCGGTCTCTCACAGGAAGGAGTTGCGGCGGCGCGTCCACGTCTCGCGAGCTTTGCGAGCTTTGCGCCCGAGGCCCGGCCCCGCCTCCCCCGGTGGCGGCCACCTTCGCGGCGGGGCGGGCGCTGTAGTGCGCCTGCGCCTGTCAGAGCCTCCGCGGAAGACCGCTTCTCGCGATAGCTGACTTCCAGGCTCCGCCCCTTGCCAACGGCTGGTCTTTGTTGACAAATAGTTCTTGGCGCTCGGCCTCAGTGCTCAGTCGGCGTCGCCGAGGTCCTCGCCGCGTGGGAGGGGGCGCGCTGCTGTCGGCGTAGCCCGCGGCTCCGAGCTAGACAGTGTGCAGTGTTAGCAGCCTCTCCCAGCCTCGTGCCTCCTCGAGTTACACGGGCTCGCGGAGACGCGCGCAGGTGGGGGGCGATCGGGTTCCAGTCGCCCCGCCTGCGCGTCCCGGTGCCGCATCACAATGCCCGCGTGGCCGCCGTCCCGAGGGTGGCCGCGGCGCCCAGCTGCGCAGAGGGCATCCGCCTTCCCTGAAGGCACGGGCGTCAGAGACGGAGGGTTCGCAGCGCAGTGACTCGCAGCACCGTTGGGGAGCCGCTGTGCGTCGGTCCCCGGGAGCTAGCCACGGGCGGTCCGGGCGGTCCAGGGCCTGCTCCAGCGCCGCGGTGCCTGAGACACCCGGGGGCGAGGCGACAGGCCGCTGAGGACGGGCCCGAGCGGCCGCGTGGCTTGCAGACCCCAGGAGAGGGGGCCAGGGCTGAGAGCAGGGCGGTGGAGCACTAGCCCGGGCCGCTTTACGGCTTTGCAGGTGCAGGGCGCGCTCAGCCTCGGGCTCCGCACCCGGTGTCATACCAAGGGTGGTAGAATGCAGCCACGTCCGTCATACAAATTCGCTTTCGCTTGCTTTTGCATAAAATATTGGAAGGTTTTTTTAAAATTAGTTTCTCTTGCAGTTATGTGGCTTTCTCCATTACATTAGGCCCTGGTAACTCACTATGTACATTCAGAAATCCTTGCGACTGAAGAAGCACCACCGACACAGTTTTCAAATGTAACAGAACATTTTTATGAATTATATCTAACAAGGAATTTGATACAACAGTACATTTTGTAGGAACGTCAACACGAGTTGGTTTTGATATCATTTTGTTGGCATTTTGTAGTCGATTCTTTTGGGGTTTTTTGCAAGTAATACATTGTTATAGTAAAACATTGAACACTACTTTGATATCTAACATTAGGAGGATGGTTAAGTCTATTTTTGGTCCATAATACCATTAACGTGTGCGACTAATGTTTTTCAGGAACATTTAAATTGTACATGATACGATGTTAAATGATTTTTAAAAGCAAATATGCAATATGATCCTAATTTTAAAAGCATGTCTATTGCTGTATTTATGTCCATAAACACATGAGTGGAAAGATGAAGTGGTTTAAAAGATATTCTTTAAAGTTTTCTTTATTTTCTTGTATTTTCTTTCTGATCATGCATTACAGGGAGACCTCATTTTATTGTGTGTAACTTTATTGTGCTTCACGGGTGTTGCGTTTTTTTACAAACTAAAGACAAACCCTCCACCAACACAAAAATGACCACTCACACTGCTCTTCTTGCTATTCGATATGGTGATCTTGAACAGAACCTGCCATATCTCCCAAGGTATGCCTGTATTTTATAGTAAAATATAATTTTTAAAAAATACATTTTTATTGATTTTAGAGAGGAAGAAAGGGAGAGAGATAGAAATATCAGTGATGAGAGAGAATCATTGATTGGCTGCCTCCTGCACGCCCCCTACTGGGGATCAAACTTTCAACCCAGGTATGTGCCCTGACTGGGAATGTAACCATGACCTCCTGGTTCAATATGACACATGATTTGCATATTAGCCTTTCATTATATAGGATTCTTTGTAAGAAGGGATTTCTGAGTTAGCAGTGATTCTTTGTTCAAATCATTTGAGAAGTCAGTGCCAGAGCGCTTGTTGATGGTGTTTAGTGAGAAATGTGCAGGAAACAGCCTGTGAAGAGGCGGAGAGTGAAATGGAGAGAGCCAGAAAGAGAGAGTTCAGCAGCAGGGAGGATCCTGGGAGCGGAGGGGGTTGTCAGGCTGGGGGGTCTGCGAAGGGGTGGGGTTTCCTGGAGCCACTCCCAGGGCTAGGGCAAGAGAGATTTAGGTAGTAAAGGAGGGTGATCCCTGAGGGCAGGAGAAGTTACATAAGTTCATTCATTCTTCTAGTTTTGAATGCTATTAATTTTTCTTTTCCCTATTCAAAAACTTTTATGTGCTGTGGGTTTTTTAAAAAGTTATCATTGTTCCTAATGTAAGTGATTGAAATAGAATGTGGGAAAACATGAATCATTACTTCCAGAATTTTGGATTTTAAGATGCTTATTTAGGCTCATTGTATTGTTCCAGCATCTCCCGTTCCCCTCCTTCCCCCCCCCCCCCCCCGCTCCCGCTCCCGACACCCCTCCGGATGCACTTCATCACCTGTGGCCTCTGCGCTGCAGGCGGTGATCCTGGTTCTTGTCGCCAGTCTGCACTCTCCCCTGTTTGCCTGCCTCCCCTGTGCCTGATGCTCTCACCACGTAAACATTGTTTGTTGAATAAATAAACTGCTTAGTTCGGCCGGTGTGGTTGAGTGGTTGAGTGTTAAAGTTCCATTCCCGGTCAGGGCACATGTCCGGGTTGTGAGCTTGATCCCCAGTGGTAGACGTGCAGGAGGCAGCCAATCAGTGATTCTCTCTCATCATTGATGTTTCTATCTCCCTCTCCCTTCCTCTCTGAAATCAATAAAAAGTATATTTTTGAAAAACCTGCTTATAGTTTTCTGCTGATGGAACAGGTTGTCTAGACATGTTTCGGGATGATCTCTCCTGACACCTCCTTCCTTTGTTTCCAAAACTTTATCCTGCACTTGTCACTCAGCAGGAAAACTGCCTGTTTGTATCTGCCTCCCTCTCCGACTGTGAGCTCCTCAAGGGAGAGCGCCCTGTCTGATCATCTGTTTTACCAACACCAGGCACAGCACTCGGTGTCAGCCCTTAGGCAAGGCAGGTAGAATAACTAGTGCCAACAGGCTTTCACAATGCTTATCAGAATGTTCGGGACATAAAGACAATGTTGTTGGCTCTGAAATATTTCTTGGCTCTGCAAATTCAAAGCCAAAGATGTTTAATGAAGTGTCTCCCAAATATATCAGTGTCAGTATCTTTCATGATTAAAGTTAGTATTACAGTTTGTTCCATTCTAAAATTTATAGGTTAGACTTTGATTACAAAAGTCCTCCCGGCCCGCAGGACAATTTCAGAGACATCCCAGTCAATTAAAAATGTACTTGGCTTCTCCTAGCACACAGTATTCAAAGCAAAATTAGACATCCTTTCAGAAACCTATATAGGTAGATAGTAATCTGTAAGACAGATGTGCCCAGGGCCCTGGGAGCTCCTAAACAGTCCCTCTCCCTGCTGCAGAGAGGGGAGCAATTCGACTGGGGCTGTGCCCTTCAGCTTGCCACAATCCCTTCCATGCCCTAGTATCTCACACCTGCCCAGCCTCACCTGTTTACTCTGCTTGTGGGACATCGAAAGGCCCCGAGTTCCCGGGTCCTGGTCCTGGACTTAGAGGTGAAAGAGAGATTAAAGCTAAATTGCAGCCCGGCTAGCGTGGCTCCGTGGTTGAGCATCAATTTATGAACCAGGAGGTCATGGTTTGATTCCCAGTCAGGACACATGTCTGGGTTGCAGGCTCGGATCCTCCGTGTGGGCCATGCAGGAGGCAGCCAATCAATGATTCTCTTTCATCGATGTTTCTATCCCTCTCTCCCTCTCCCTTCCTCTCTGAAATAAAATATGTATATATTTTAAAGTTAAATTGCAGACATAGGCCAGTGGAACATCAGTTTCTTTCAGAATCACCCGAGGACACCTCCAGACACCCCAAGCTTCTAAAGCAGTGTCTCTGGGTGTGGTCAGGAAATGTACATTTTTAGTGAGGTCACCTTGGGACAGTGATTGGCAAAGACATCTTCTCAGGTGCTGGAAGACCTGTAACTTCCTTTTCCTAAAACCCGAAAAGTGAGGGCAAAATTAAGCCTTGCTAAGACTTAACGTACACATCGGCCTTTCCTTGTGCCGTGGTCGGCTGGTGTATTAGTCGAGCGAGATTGAGTTATAGGCTGAAACAAACATCCCCCAGATGTCAGGGACCTCCAGCTAGGGTTGCCAGGCCAGATACAGGACGCTACATTAAATGGAAGCTTCAGATAAACTATGAAAAAAATGTTCAGGATAAGAATGTCCACAATTTTAGGTACAAGTATGTCGCAGGCGACATTTGAGGCATACTGTCACCCGTCCCCGTCGTCTTTGCTCTGGACCCGGGCTGATGAAGCAGCCTCGACTGGAGCAGCGCCACTTCTGATCAGAATTGACAAGCACCATGTCACACACATTTGTCCGAAATGAGCCACATGGTCACGCGCAGCATAGGTGTGACAGGCAAGACCAATGCACCCCCAGGAGGGGCACTGGTACCCCTGGACCATCATGGAGTTTACACAGCGTATGGGGGCTTCGATGGGCTATTGGATGCCATCACATGGTTACATGTGGGGACAAGGCCCTTCGGAGAATGTTTTCAGAGCTTTGTAATACGATGAGGGGAACCTCAAAACCTCACAGGCCATCTTGGGACCAAGCACTTAAAAGAGTTGCCAAGCTTTAAAAACGATTTCTAGATTTTCTTTTACAAAACATGCTCCACATGTTATCTCTTCTGGGATAAGTCGCTGTCATTAGGATGCTACTGAGTTTCACGAAAACAAACAGACTTACTCTGTTCCTTCAAGGTGAAGTTTTCACAACGAGTGAGAAAGTCATCAGTTTTCAAACCTATGCTCTGAAAAGAGCGTTTTTGAAAATAGATGTTTGGACATGTCTCCAACGTTAAGTGATCTGGTGGCTAAAAATGATGTGTATCGCCTATTTTAAAAAAGCCCATTATCCGCACACTTAACTTAGAAACAAATTTCTAACTGCGTTAAGAAATCCTCCCAACGCAGAGTTTGCATTTTAAACGTGGCTCAGCAGTTGGGCATCGACCCAGGCACCAAGAGGTCAGAGGCTCGATTCGCAGTCAGGACACATGGCTGGTGGGGGGCGGGGGTTGTGCAGGAGGCAGCCAATCAATGTTGATGTTGATGTTTCTCTTATTGATGTTTCTATCTTCCTCTCCCTCCCCCTCTCTCTGAAAGCAGTAAAGAGCATATTTAAAATATGTATATGTATTTAAATGTGCAGAGGAACTGTCAGGAGCCGGTGGTGCAGACCCAGCTTCCCTAAGGCGGGAGTGCTCGGGAGGGAGACAGCGGGCATCCCACCGGGACGGCACGCCTCCTGTGAGTGGGCCACGCGGGCAGGGCTCTGCACGTGTCTGCCCACATCTTCACTGCCTGCTTTGACCCGCGCATTGGTCCTCTCGGAATGCCCAGACTGACCTGTCAGCTGCACCTGATTTGTTTACCCCAAAATGTGTCTGCAAGCTCGGCTGTTCCAGGCTGCCAGCAGGGCTTGTCCTCTCTCTCTCTCCCATCCTGTTTTTAGCTTTGTTCCCTGCCAGTGCCAGTTCACCTTTCCTCCTTATGTACAGAGTCAACAAATTGCAGGTAAAGCGACCATCTAAATCTCTGAGTTATTCCCGACACCGTTTGTCTTGTAAGAAAGACTGATGGACTTCAAAGAAGATGGAGACTGAAGTAGCCGCATTTCCGTGACAACCTTTGCATGATTTGCGGATACAAGGGAAAGGAGCCCTGTGACTTGGTGAGCTCCTAGACCAGTGATGGCGAAACTTTGGAGCTCGGCGTGTCAGCATTTTGAAAAACCCTAACTTAACTCTGGTGCTGTGTCACATATAGAAAATTTTTTGATATTTGCAACCATAGTAAAACAAAGACTTATATTTTTGATATTTATTTTATATACTTAAATGCCATTTAACAAAGAAAAATCAACCAAAAAAATGAGTTCGCGTGTCACCTCTGACACACGTGTCATAGGTTCGCCATCACTGGCCTAGACCATGGATTCTCCGGAATGTACTCCTTGTTGGAGATCGTGAAGCAGTGACAGCCATAAAAACAAGTCTCACAATAAACTGAACTTCAAGGGACACTTCAAATGGTTATATCGCAACGTTTTCAACCAGGAGTCACGAAAATAAAAGAAACCTGTGCGACCACTTGAACCTCTTTTTAAAAATAGCAGTGAGCACGGAACTAGTTTGCAGTCAAAGTTAAAACATTTTAAACACCGATTGTTTTAGACTTAAAATTTTCTACTGTTCTATTTTTACGTGATTGCATTACTGCTATAGTATATAATTTATAAATAAATAATTATACATATATTGGGGCAGCATGTTCAGAAATTCTTAACCTGATAATTGTGTGTGATAAAGTTTATAAACCATGGCTTTTACCAAGACTACTTTGGACATCCCATAGTATCAGCACCCAAAGGTAGATACTCTAAGTCAAGGACAACGGTCAAGTGAATGGTCTGTGTTTTCCTTCCACGCCTTAATGTGACGAGAGCGGAAGAGTTTTAAAGTCCAAGACAGCGCAGACCTTGATGTGAGCTGGCCTGGCACGTGTGGTTACAACCTCAGGGCACCTCACTTAGTCGGTGGGCGGTGGCTATTTCCTTGCTGCTTGTAGACTAATAGCATTCGAGCGAAGGATGTGAAACTACGTGGGGAGGGTTCTGGCAGCACTGGGAGGCGTCCCTTTCCTAGATCCGGATGAGCGAGCCATCAGCGCTGACTCTCAGAACGTGGTGCCGGCCACTGGGGCAGGTCGGCTGGGGCGCGGCCCTCCCCGCGGGGCGCCCTGAAGGTCTTGTGAGTTTATCCTCCGAGCTGGTCATTGCCCGACAGGAACGGTTTCCAAGTCACACGCGTGTGCTCCTCAGGCACGTGTGGGTGGCCGGAGCCCCAGCGTCCTTCCCGCTGCGCTTGCTCCTCGGGCTGAGAGCGAGGAGGAAGGAGATCTCAGCTGACCCTTCAAATCGACGCCGCAGGGGCGCTGCCCGGGTTCTCCCTGCCTTTCCGCTTGGGCGCGGCCTGTGCAGACCCCGATGAACCACTTGCTATTAAGCGTCTACGCGAGGCGGCTGCCCATGGACAGGGCACAGGGCAGCATCCCTTAGTGCAACAGCGACTGGCACAGCCGCTGCCCCGACTTCCGCACTGACCGTGTCCGTGACATTTGTCTTCCTCGTGGGCATCGCAGGGCCTGCGCTCCGTCCTCAGGGCCATGCCGTCTCAAGGCTCCCCTGGTAGAATCCTCCGCTCGCGTCGGGCAGGATGTAACCCCTGGATGAGGCTCGGGCATCATCCACCTGCGACCATTTCCAACATTTATTTACAGTGTTTTCCGTCTCAGAAACCGAGCCAGAACCCAGACGTCAGCCCCCACCTGCACACGCTGTTCCTTACCGGCCAGGCGAGAGCATCGCCTTTGAAAAGCGTCCAGACTTTCGTTCCTTCTTATCACAAAGGATTTGAGCAGCTCCGGCCGCTCACGTTGGCACCGAGGGGCAGTGCCAGGCAAAGCCTCCCTCCCCGGAGAGCTCGGAGGTGCTGATGCCAAAGGCGTTTGCAAGCACAAAGCAGAAAAGCGCATTTGCATGCGTTTGCTGCCCGTGGCATTTCTCTCTGGAATCTTCTCCTGTCTGTCAACACTGCAGAAGGACTGGCCTCAGCTCCGTGGTGAACATCGTTGTTGTCATGGCCTGGACGTAGGAGAGGTGGCCTAGGAGCGGGGGGAGGATGGAGAGCTCTCCTGGGGGAGGGCCTCAGGCCTGTCTCTCCCTGAAATGGCTGGCCGTGACCTGGGTGGGCATCTGGAATTGCTTGGGAAAGACGGGGTGTGAAATGAGCACAGTGCTTTTCGCATCTGGGCTGCGGTGACTGTGTATTATCTGATCGCAGTGACTCCCGGGAGAATCGCAGCTGCTGGGAGGACCCTCGAAGGCAGGGCTGGGAACTTTTTTCCTGCCCGGGGCCATATGGATATTTATAACATCACTCACGGGCCACACACCATTATCCACTTAAACATCAGCCTGTTAGCCCGGCCGGCGTGGCTCAGTGAACCAGGAGGTCACCGTTCCATGCCTGATCAGGGCACATGCCCGGGGTTGTGGGCTCCATCCCCAGTAGGGGGCGTGCAGGAGGCAGCTGATCCGTGATTCTCTCTCATCATTGATGTTTCTATCTCTCTCTCCCTCTCCCTTCCTCTCTGAAATCAATAAAAACATATTGTTAAAACTAGCCTGCTCTATTTGGTCAAACATTTAATTAACTCACCCCTAATGCCTTGGCAGGGCCACATGATTTCATGGGCCTAATGCCGCCCTCAGGCCGGACGTTCCCCACCCCTGTTCTAGAGCATGGATTGGGGACCATATAAATGAATGGGGGGGGGGGGGTTGGTGGGGCGGGGGCTGTAGATGCAGGAGGAGAGGTACTGGGAGGGCAGGAGTCTGCCACGGAGAAGGCCTGCCCCCAAATGGAGGGAGACCCACAGGCCAGCCCCTCCCCTCCCACCTCTACCCAGGGCTCCTCTGAGTCTGCGAAGCCACAGCGGCTTCTCCTCCTCCTTCGCCTTCTTCAAATCTTTTCATCACACAGATTTCAAATACTTCCTTAAATAGAGAGAAGAGTGAAACAGACCCCACGCACATGCCCATCACCATCATCCACCGAGAACAGGAGTCACACATCCAGTTTGCTTCCCGCTTCCCTCCCTTCCTCATGTTCTTCTTGAAATGAGCTCATCCTGAATCCTGGTTAGTCTAATCCTCCCTGTTGCATTTTTCTGGCCGTGTCCTTCTGTTCTGCCAATCCCTGTCGAAGTCGGTCTACTGGGCTGGCTATGAAATGATCCATTTCTCAACAAAACCCTAAGCAATTCTGGAAGGAACGTTTGAACTGACCATGCAGGAGCTCTCAGTTCACTTCCTCCAACAGACGCTCCCTGAGTCCTGGGCACGGAGCTGGGTTAGAGATGTCAGCAGGCCAGGCCAGGCTGGGCTGGTGTGGCTCAGTGGTTGAGGGTCAACCGCTGAACCAGGAGGTCAGGGTTCCATTCCCGTCAGGGCACAGGCCCGGGTTGCGGGCTCCATCCCCAGTGTGGGGCACGCAGGGGGCAGCCGATCGATGATTCTCTCATCATTGATGTCTCTCTCTCTCTCTCCCTCTCCCTTCCTCTCTGAAATCAATAAAATTAAAAAAAAAAAGGAGGTCCAGGCTACAGATTGACGTGTGAGAATCATCTCCAGGGAGGGGTGGGCCACAGTCAGGGTGCGATGCCCGGGGAAAGGCTGCCTCCTGACCTGGTGGGAACACCCACCCAGCCTCCCCTGCAGCCGAACCTTCAGGATGACACCACACGAGCAGTGACCTAAATGAGAATGAAAACCCTCCCAGCCCCCTTGCCCATGGCATTTGTCACTGCAGACAGGCCTGTCATCCACAAATCACCTGCACCAGCAGAGAGGCTCTGGAGGAGGGGGTCACGGCCATGGGGGCTCCCGCGCCCGGGAGTTTAAATTAGGTCCCTGTGCCTCGCGCACCGTTTTGCAGCCTGTATTTGTAAATCTATCTTGCCGGCATATTTTATGCTTCAGTTAATTTAGCTGACATCTAATTTAGTTGACATATAAAAATAAAATCAATTTTCAGACAAAATACCCATAAAATAAGTGAAATGCTATAATAGGTTTCAAGAAATTAAAATGTAATATATTTAGGCTTCTACTCTAAAGCAATTTCATCTAGAATAGCAGATATTGTAGATGCAATTTTTTTTCCCTGAGTCTGTCAATTACACAATAATAAATGTAGCTATTCTATATTCAGAAATGTGTGGCTTGGAGAAGTTTGTCCTGAAAAAAAATGTACATTTTTTTTGTTGGGGTTTCCTTAAAACATGTCAAAGAACTTGACTATGAATACTGTGTGTGTTGATGTTGAGCTGTAATTAAGCCATGGCAATGGTTATTACTTTCGATATAAACACGATCAAATTTTCATTGGGTGAGTTCTTTTATAATTAATGTTGAGTTACGTGCTGTTTATTATCCTGTTTGCTTATGTTTCCTGTCATTTTCCAGTTGTTTGCTTAAAGTTCATTTTTTAATAGCGAATCAGTAACTGATAATGTGTATTGATTTCAGTGTTGCTTCCAATTTACATTTTTATCTCTTTGGTTGATGTATTCGGCTTAATCATTTTATTTTTATAAGCAATTGTGCGATTTGTTAATTTAGCTCGAAGATTAAACGTGGCTTCTAAGAGAGTCTGTTTTAGCAAATGGTCCCAGCGTAAGTGAGCATTTGGCATATTTGACACGTCAAAGGGACTGGTCTCTGAAAGATAACGGGGCACACAACCCTGAATTCCTCAGAGTGGGTTCATCATTCTGGAACCTCGGACTATATAGAGCTGTACATTCCAGTAGGTGGTGCAAACTGACTCCATTTCAAGTGGAAATGTAATTTAAAACTGTGATGTATGTATTTTCACTCTAAGAATAACATGTCAACACGTTTTCTCAGCCGCAAAATTATTCTCCCCGAGTTCTGAGAGAAGCTCGATGGACTCTCCCAATGCTCAGCGACCTTCGGGTTTATCCCACGGCCCCATGAGGGTGACCACCGTCACAGGAGAGGCGAGAGGCGAGAGGGAACCTTGGGGGCTGGGGCTACCCACACTGGGAGACCTGTTACAAATGATGAAAACAAAGAGAAGTCACTTGCTTCTGTGCTTCAGTTCCACAACCAAATGGGCATAAAGACGGCGCCAGCATTGTTTGAACAGTTTCTTTGGCCACACGATGCACAGAATGCCATGCTTTGCCTTTATAAAAATTGGGGGTATTTCAGTCCTAGGGATCTGAGCAACTCACACCAGCACATCATATATAGTATATATACACATGTCTATATGTATAAAAGCCTTAGTGTCCATCCGACCATCCAACCGGTAGCTATGACATGCACTGGCCACCAGGGGCAGATGCTCAATGCAGGAGCTGCGGTGATGCACACTGGCCATTTAAAAAGAAATAGCACCGTGGACCTGGCACTGACAAACACACACTTGGCTTCCCCCAAGTAGGACACAGGCCCTGCCACCACCCTAGAGCGACAGCCCACCAAACTGCAGCTAACACTGCCAAGACCGCATGGCACAAAATGCGGCCCACACCCAGCCCAGCCTGGAAATGGTGGCTGTGGGCACCGAGTAATGACATCACGGAGCAATGCCCGGCTTCCTCTCCCTAGCGACTAGCCTCCTTGGAGTCTCTTCTGCCCAGGAACCCGACTTGCTTTATAGCCAGGTGCAAACATTTTACACTTTAACCAAATGTCTGTGAAGCATTTCCCCGTGCCTCATCTCATTTGATCCTCACAGAAGTCCTGGAGTAGGTAGATAGGAGACTCAGTGGAATCCTAATTTCTTTTCACTAGCTGGAAAACAGAGATTTAGAAAGTTTAGAAACTTGACCCAACTGAAAAGGAGTAAGAAATGGTGGACCTTGAAAATGACTTCAGGTTTTCTCACTGCACAGAATATAGTCAAACACTGCTGCAGTTAAACATTTCACCCTTTGTTCTCCCTGCGTGATCTACAATAATAATCTGCTTCGTGTTGATATTTACTGCTGTGCTGCTGACAATTACCAGAAAGAGAAGTTGGGGTGCTTCACTGGGCTGGAAAAGTTTAGCTAAATCAGAAAGCAAGTCTAATTAAGCAAGTTTATTCTATGTCTATAAAAGGTTAAGTTGACTCGCGCATGCGCAATACATATAAAGCTCTCGCTGGTGCCAATCGCACGCATGTGTTGTGATCTGTCATTGTCAATTGTGAATCTGGTTGACACTCCTATTATAGAGAAAGGGCGAAGAGTGATATTAAAATATTTCTTCTAATCAATTTCCTTTCAGTTTGCATGAATCCGTGCACCAGGTCTCTAGTATACTATAGATACATACATATATATAGTAACATATACATATATGTGGATTTATGTGGATATTCATTGCAGGGTATTTTTAAATTGATTTTTACTTTATTCATAATAGTACACGTGCATGAGGGGCAGCAAAATAGGATGATGAAAAGCAGGGGCTCTGGAGCTGGCCCCCTGGGAAGGATGGAGCATGGACCAGGGAGGGGGTAAGTACATGGAGACGCCCTGCACAGCTCCGTCCGGAATGGCCCACGCTGTGGTCCGTGCTCGTCTGTAACCACAGCGAGTGCTGCTGGGAGCCTCCTTCCCTGCGTGCAGCCTGGCCTCGCCCCTCCCCCCCTGCACCCCAGATCTGGCGGGGAGGCCTCATGCACCCACACTCACAAGGAGCGTGGACACTTCTCCCGCGGCCAAAAGGAATGGCTTTTGGATTCCCACCAGTTGGCTGGCGATCTGCACCATTGCCTCCGTCCATTACCCAGCAGGGCCCGGCGGGTCTCGACTCACCTTGACGTTCAGGATGACCTTGCGGAGAGCTGGTGACAGTCCGTGCAGAAAAGGAAGGTGTTTGACTGCCTTTCTTCCCGCGCTCTGGCCTGGGGCTGGACCCACACCGAAGAGGCTGTCGTTGGGGGGAGTGGATCTGAAGACCCGAGTTCAGTCTGGGGCAGGCGTTCCATCAGCGGAGCTGCAGGGCCGCAGTGGCCTTTGACCTCCCAGCTCCCCATGTGGTGCTTGGAGGATCCCCTCCTGCACAGCACTCCTCCCCACCCTCACCCACCCCGAGGCCTCCTGACCCCACCCCCAAGCCTCCTGACCCCGCCCCCAGGCCTTCTGACCCCGCCCCCAGGCCTCCTGACCCCGCCCCCAGGCCTTCTGACCCCGCCCCCAGGCCTTCTGACCCCATCCCTAGGCCTCCTGACCCCGCCCAGGCCTCCTGACCCCGCCCCCACCCGCAAGCCATAAGGAGAGATGCCAATACGGCTTCAGGCCCCGGTGTCTGAGCAGAGAAGAGAATGAGAAGGGCAGGTACTGAGTGGGAAGGTGGCGGCAGGGACCACAACCTCATGCTCTCGGATTAACATCTGTCGGGGCAGACAGATTCTTTCTCTAGAACTGAAATTCCGTTGCTCTGATTGGCCTGACTTTGTCCTGTGCCCATTCCAGAACCAAACATTATGGCCAGGGAGTGTGATGCTCTGATTGGTCAGTGCTGGAGTAGAGGCCGGAGTCAACTCCACCCAAACCAGGTGGAGTGACAGTAGGGTGAGGCAGAAAGCAGTTACTGCTGGAAGAAGGGGGGTCCCAGAAAGGCCCCAAATGCCCTCTCTCCTCCCTGCTCCTCCTGTCCCCCATCTCAGCCCCTTAAATTAACGTCTGGTCGGACTGCCTCCCGGCCTGGTTCACTGGGCCTGCCCGTGGGGCCTGCCTCATCCCTTTGAGGACGAATGTGTCCGATGGTCTATTTATTGTAAAAATTAACACTATTAGAGAAGTCATGCCAAGAGCTTTCCGCTCAGGCGGAGAGCAGAGATCCCAAATGGACTCCATTCCTCTTTTCCGAGTCTGATCCTGAGGGCGGGAGCGTGGATTCACAGCTGTGCTCAGAGCTGCCGCAGAGCAGGTCCTAACCCCTCTGCTGACTGATCTCCGCGGGGACCTGCGGGGACTGGCAAGTTGGTTATTCCTCTTTGTTCCGCTGCAAGTCTTCAAAGCCCGGTGAGGCCGAGTGTCGTGCCTCAGCGGCTGGGAGGTTCTGTGATCTCACTTTCCACAGCGCTTGGCTCATTGAGGGGGGTTCCCGGAGCCGGGGGCTCCTCTGCGAGAAGGTGGGGAACGCTCTCCTCACTCAGTCAGGCCGCCAGCCCCCCTCCGGAGCGGGGACCACAGGTTACGCACCGTTTTATCCTCCGTGCTTCATGCCGGCGGAGGATGGCCTGTGAAATGCCTTTTCTGGAACACACACAAGTTCATGATGTGACTGCTCTTTGCCGACTGTCACGGACTCTGTTGTTTGATAGCTTCATTGGCCCGCCCTTCGCCAGGCCTGGGGCGTAAGTGCTTGTCACTGATCGGACATCACTTGCTTTGCGATGCCTTCTTTTTTATTTTTTAAAAAATATTTTATTGATTTTTACAGAGAGGAAGGGAGAGGGATAGAGAGTTAGAAACATCGATGAGAGAGAAACATCGACCAGCTGCCTCCTGCACACTCCCCACTGGGGATGTGCCCGCAACCCAGGTACATGCCCCTGACCGGAATCGAACCTGGAACCCTTGAGTCCGCAGGCCGACGCTCTGTCCACTGAGCCAAACCGGTTATGGCTATGCCTTCTTTTTTTAAAAAAAATCTTTTAATTTTATTTCTGACCACAATAGCAAAACATGCTCATTATGGAAATTTGGAAAATCCCAATGAAGAAAAAAGGAAACCTGTAACTCTAAAATTGTGTAAGCTTCCATTTTACCATGAACATGTCTACAGATTGTTACAAAGAATCATCACCCTATACACGCATTTACCTCTCTCACTGAACAATATAATGTGCACGTTTTTCTGTGTCATCTGATGCTTTTCATGGCTGCATGGCATTCAACTGCCATTATATTATGTGTCCATTTTTTTCTCTAGCAAACTGTGTAATGAGCATCCTTAAGGACAAATCATTGTGCAAATATATGGGCATTTTCTTGGGGTAAATTCTCAGAAGTAGGATTGCTGGCTCATAAAATATGGATATTTTTAAGGCTTTTGGGGAGCTAATGCTACCAAATCACTCTTTGCTGCCAATGGTAATGTCTTCATCCTTGGTCCCGACGCCAGTCCTCGTGGCACCGCTGGGCAGTGTCTAAGTGCCCTGGCCGCCCAGCGGGCACGTGCTGCCAAGAGCCGACCTGTGTGGCCGGGGCCTCCTCCTCCCGTGGCCCTTGGTTCCCTTCAGGGAGCTGGTCCTCCAGGGTCTGCGCTGCCCATCGCTTCCTGTGCAAATGCTTCTCTTAAACGTGGCAGTGAATGCAACCTCCAAGTCGAGACTGTGGGTATTCAACCCCAAGCAGGGCCTGTGGGTAAGGCATCTCCCCCACCTGAGAACCCCAAGCAAGGCCTGCAGGCAGGCCCTCCCTGAGAACAAGGCCCTCTCTCAGAGGCCAGCGTCAGCGAGGCCTCTGCCTCCGAACTATTCCAGCCACAGGGATTATGCGCCTGGGGGCTGCCCTGGTCTGCAGGGTCGGCCGTGGCGATTTTCCTGCAGAGCGAGCTGAGGTGCGTGGGCCAGGCGGCCCTTTAAAGCCATGGCTGACCGTTCTCTGGGGCCTTTGCAGGTGCCAGCAGCACGTGGCCAGAGAAGAAGGTGTTCACTGGGATGTCCCGGGCGGTCCGTGCACACGTCCGGGCTGCTCGGCCAATGGGAACCCATTGCTAATGGCTGGCGGCGCCACGCGGCCTGTTTGAGGCTGTTCCCGGCCCCGGGCCGCCGGGGGAGTGTCTGGCAGGAGGACCAGAGGCCTGTTTTCAGGGAGGCTGCTAGCGACTGTCTGCGGACTCACAGGGCAAGGCCCATTCTGTGGAGCCCACACGTTTCAAAGAAAAGTGTTTTCATCAACTAGCCTCACCGCAGTGCTTCTGTGTTCCGAAAGCCCAGGAAAAACTTATTTCTAAGTATCTGGCAGCGAAAGGTTGAAGGTGGGCATGCGTGCGTGTGCGTGCATGTGTGTGCTTGCATGCGTGTCCAACATGTTGCATGTGTTTTCAATAATCCCAGCATCTTCCCCTCTAAAAGGAAGCAGGAAATACAACTGCAGACTTTGAAATTTAATTTTTAACAGGATGTGTCTTTAAATAATCCTAACATATCAAAAGGAAAATGTATCCTTAAAAGCTTTAAAAATATTATCAAAGTAATGGTGAAGCAAATGCAGTGCCTTTAATTTAAATTTTTTTTTAAGGATGGCGGTGTCTGAACACTGAACACGGAATTTCAACCGAGGATCAAAGGCGACAGTGGCGCCTGTGCCCGGGATGCCGCTGCCTCACAGTTTATAATCAGTTATCACAGGACCATTAAAAGCCTATTAGCTGGCATTCCCACAATTCCTCAGGGCAAGGGCAGAGAGAGAGCAAAATAACTTTGAATGCAAATGGAACACAGCGTTGCCAGGAGAGGGTCTTTTAATTACGGCAGCGAAGGGCAGCGTCCCTGGATGCACCCGCCCCAGCAGCGGCCGAGGAGAGGATGCAGTGTGAGGTCTGAGCGTGCTGGGAGGTGAGGGAGCTGGTTTCCTTGGGAAGAGACTGACTGGAAAGCGGGGGGCCGGGTCCAGACCCCCCCGCTGGGAGGAGGAAGAGCAGGGGCCTGTGACCGTGTGCTCACTGCTGGGAGGTTGGTGGACTCGCACTGCGCCCTGGCGGATCCAATGAGCCTGAGCAGGACCTCGGCCAGCGGTGGGCGCAGAAGCCCAGCGCACCTCCGAGCCATCGTCAGCTGAGAAGTTTGATTCATGTTTTCCCACCCGAAGGCGCCTCCGCTGACATGTCCCCTGGTAGCGCGATGAGGGGCTGCGCGGTAAGACAGTGCCCTCGAGACACCGTCCTGAGACTTCAGAGAAAACACTAGAACAGTGGTTCTCAACCTTCTGGCCCTTTAAATACAGTTCCTCATGTTGTGATCCAACCATAAAATTAATTTCGTTGCTACTTCATAACTGTCATGTTGCTACTGTGATGAATCGTCATGTAAATATCTGATATGCAGGATGGTCTTAGGCGAGCCCTGTGAAAGGGTCGTTCGACCGCCAAAGGGGTCGAGACCCACAGGTTGAGAACCGCTGCACTGGAGGGATGTGGGCAAGAAAGACAGCTGACGGTTTGGTGACAAGTAAGGCAGAAGCGGTGTGTGGGTGGGGGAGGAGCCTGCAACCGAGGTTCGTGGCCTTGACTGGAGTCAAGCCCGGACCCTTGGGTCCACAGGCGGACACAGTATCCACTGAGCCACACCGGCCGGGGCATGATTTGCTCTTTATAAAGAACTGGTCTTGGTGGTGGCCTTCACGCTGTGTAAAAACGGTGCCGGGCGTAGCAAGTGCTCAGTAAACTTGCTGAGTAAACCCTGCCGTGTGCTCCGTGCTGCCTCACACACACTCCAGTGGGTCGTTCCCGACCTCTGCGCTCCACGCGGGCCCGGCGTGTGCGGAGGCAGGACGGGCCTGACCCTCCGGTGTTCCCAGCCCCCGGGGTGGATCCGAGGGCCCCGCGTGCTCCGAGGTTTGTTTTCAGAACGATGGGCCGCCAAGTTCAGCCCCGTAACTCAACCCTCTGAAAACAGACACATCCACCAGGAACAGCCCCATCCCAATCTGGGACCGAGAAATCCCAGCCGGAGAAACACAGAATTCTGTTTTCCCTGGCCGGGTTTCCTGCACTCCGTTTGCTTGTCTTGGATAATTGGCCGGAACTTTACACCAGCCTTCAAAAGCGGGGAATCGGGACCCACCTCACCCAGCGACCATAAGCCTTGTTGACGGGACGTAAGACTAAGTACCGAGGAGACGCAAGAGGTACTGGAGAACGAGGCTGCGGTTCTAACGGGCCTCCCGCGGCCTTGAGGTGGGACTGAGTCCAGGCCGGAGACCTGGAGCAGCTTGGCAGCCGGGGGAGGCCAGGGGGCCTGGGGGAGGCTCGGGCCCTGGAGCCGTCCCTTGACCTAGGGTTCCATCCACTGGCCACCGACCCTTGTTTTCTGACTAAATGCCAAAGGTTGTCGTGGAAAAGAAATGAAATAGAAACGTGCGGCAGCGTTCAGTGTAGCACAGCACCGGGCACTTCAGAATCACCCGGGACGCACCTCCGCTGGCCTCCGGCGCGCGGTCAGGCGAGCGAGCCGAGTCCCTCCGGGCAGTGCATCTGAGCTGGGACACAGGGGGCCGAGGAAGGGGCACGGAGGGGGCTGAGGCCACCCCAGCCCAGACTCACTTTCCTTCTCTGACAGCTATGAGGCTGGGGCAGACGGTTCCTGTGGGAACACTCCACGCAAACATTATTGATTCAAGGATAACAAAAACTCGCCACCATCTCAAGACGGGCCCGCACGTGTCTGATATGTTTGTGGGGTTCCTCCTGCGTTGGGGGGCGGCAGCTCCCGGAGCCGGGGGCAGGAACTCTCAGGGGGCTTAGAAGACCCACACTCCTCCTCCATTGTGACGGCGGGCTTGCTTCTATGACAGCGTGGGTACTGCCCGTGGCCCCGCCTGGGAGCAGCTGAGGAAGATCAGGAGCGGCTCCAGGCGTGGAGAGCTCAGGAGGCGATGGGGAGATGAGGGAGCCCACCTCAGCCCCCCCAGTTCCTGCAGGACATGGCCAAAGGGAGACGCTTCAACCCGCCCTTAGACAAGGACGGAAGATGGGTGAGGAAGAGGGGCCCTGTCTTACCTCTCTCAGGCCTCATGGGCGTGGTCAGGGCACAGACCTGAGTCCCAGTCCCGCTTCTGCTGCTTACTGTGGCCTGACTTGGTAACTTACTTCACCAGCCTCAGTTTCTCCATCTATGAAATGGGAACCCAGTAGCACCTCCTCCTCACACCCCGGGTGCCGTCTGTCTCCTCTGCTAGAATATAAGCTTCGTGGGCGCTGGGACCTTGGTCTCTCTTATTCCCTGACTGCATCCCGAGTGCCGAGGGTGGGATCTGTGCCCAGGAGGGGCTCAGAAGACATCTGTCCGGGGAGTCGCCATCACACTGGAACCCTCTAAACACATTCTCTGGGCCTCCTGTCTGGTCCCCTTCGCCCCGCCAGGCTGTGAAATGGGAAGAGGCCAGAAATGCACCATTTCCCCATCTCGGTCATTAGTAAACGTCACCTTTTCATGCTCTTCCTCGGACCTCTCTCTCTCATGTCACTTGCAGAGCCTGGTGGGCATGTGCCCTGACTGGGAATCGAACCCTGACCTCCTGGTTCATAGGTCGACGCTCAACCCCTGAGCTCCGCTGGCCGGGCAGGGGAGGTATTTTTAACCGGCCACACTGCCACCCCAAACCGGGCCAGGCTTCTGTCACCAGGGAGGAAGCCAGAATGAACGGCTCATCTCCTATTGCAACCCCAGGAATGCGCCCAGGACCCCGTCTCAGCCGCACAGACAGTGTCTCCCCGAGTCTGTCTGCTTTGAGCCTTTGGTGGGGGCCTTTCTCCTGCCAGCACCTCGGAGCATAGGGAATCCTGCTGACCCTGAAGTTTCCCCAAGTGACTGTGGACGAGTTGGGAAAATGAGAGACATTCTTGGCTTTGGGCTGGTGGCCGCGGTAGAAGTGACCTTCGCTTTGCAGTTGACCTTGCTGGGGGCAGTCTGGCAGCTGCCAGGTGGGAAAGGCCTCCCACACCGTCACCTTCCTGTTTAGTATTTCAGTCCCTGAGAGGCTGGATGCAGCAACAGCTTCACCGCCAACGAGCTAAAGGCGCTATTTCACGGTTACCCCAGCGAACAGAGGGTTTATTTCACAGCTGCCAGGGTATAGCCATTAAGTACATATTTTAAAAGAGTGAAATTAAAATGCTAGAGCCATTTTTTACAGCGATTTAGCCCACAGACTCGCAGAATGCAAATGAACTCACATTGGCTGCCACGTAGGCAGGTGAAGGATCATTGCTGACGTGGGAAGGGCACCCACTGAGGGGAGGGGCCGCAGTGTTGGGACAGGGGGGCTGATGGGCCAGACTGGAGGAGGCCAGGGCAGGCCTCTGGGTTTGGGGGTCCTTTGTATGACTTATATTTACTCTAAACACATTGAAACCTATTACACCTCAGTTACTTTGGGTTACTCTCTCCTTCCCCTTCCTGTCACTCCTCCCGCCCCTCACCCCGGGTAACAATATTTACAACCAAGTGCTCATCTGATCAGATACAAGCATCTCTACCTGCAGAGGCAACTCAGATTGCTGCCTCCCAAGGTCACGTCCAGGGCCTGATCGATGAGGGCACACAAAGGCCCTGTCCCCTCGCCCCCAACTCAGGGCAACTCTGAGAGGCCGGCCATGTCCAGAGCGCTCTGCGGGGCTGGCGGGGGTGTGTCGGGTCAGGACCACCTCCCCTGCCCAGTCCTGTTTCCCTCCCTCCCTTTCCTACGGGATAGGAAGGCCCTTCCCCCAGTCACCTTCCCACTCTCTACCACCTGCCTCCTCACCTGGGGCCCTTCACGCCTCGGCTTCCCCGTGTCTGAGGGTCCCCCTCATGCCTGCAGGGGGCTGGCTCCCCCGTGAACATGGGCTGGGTCATGTTCCCAACTACAGGGAGCACCCTGAGCAGAAAGGTCTCACATTACACATGCGTGTGTCTTGGAGTTCAAGGGCCGCACCCTCGCACCCAGCTGGCCGGCCGCAGGAATCTTTCCCGGCTCCTGCGCAGCAGGGCGGCCCCCAAAACTGGAAACAACCGGCAGCAATGGCCTTGGGCCATGGACAGTATTTTTTGTCTTGGAAAGAACACTTCAAACCACGCCGTTCCCATCCCCTGCCAGAAGCACCCGAATTGCCTTTTAATCACGTTACGGAGGAAGCCCTGCTGCTTGGCTCAGGCATTCCGAGGTGCCTGGTTTTATTTTATTTTCTGTTATTTTATTTTTATTATTTTAAAATTGATTTTAGAGAGAGGAAGGGAGAGGGAGAGATAGAAACATCGGTGATCAGAGAGAATCATGGATGGGCTGCCTCCTGCACACCCCCTACTGGGGATCGAGCCCGCAAACCGGGCCTGTGCCCGTGACTGGAATCGAACTGTGACCTCCTGGTTCAGAGGTCAATGCTCAACCCCTGAGCCACGCCGGCCGGGCAGAGGTGCCTGCTTTAATCGAGGCGCGTGCTGTCTCCTAGTTCCCTCACATTGGAGTGACGCAGAAGACCCCGGAGTCCCTCACCAGCATGATGCTCAAAGAGCCCCACAACCCTCGTTTCTCCCGGCAAATAGACGAGAAGCTGCCGCCCATCTACAAAGCCCGGGAGAAGGTGCGTCCGGCGCGCTGGCCGTGGCTCTGGGGGCCGGGTAATTCCCCTCGGAAGGACCTGCTCACTGTCCATGCCTGGACTCCTGGATGCTGGTAGCCTCCCGCCTGGTCCCCTGGTCCCTGGCACCCGGGTCCTGTCTGCAAGGAAGGACTACCTCCCGGTCCAGACAATCACATCAGGCGGGTCTGTGGACCTTTGGTTCCAGCTCCCCGTTCATTAACACGCGTGTCCTGCCTCCCCGGCCAGTCCCCGAGCAGCTCGGGGCATGGAGGGGCCGGCAGGAGCGGCGGCGTGGATGGCACACCTGGCGGGCCCACCTGCCCCAGGGCCCAGAAGGCCTCAAAGCTCCTTCCCCGCTCTCGGGTCCACGAGCGATCTGTCACCGTTTTCTTCTCACCTCCAAAGCAGGGGTTTGAGAGGGAGTTATAATGATTAGCAATCAGGGGTGAGTGTCAAAGCCTTGAGGTGACGTGCGCGCCTCTGAGCTCACCCTCCTGGGCTGGTTCCATCCCCGGTGGTGGGTTCATCTTTTTTAAAAAATATCTTTTTATTGATTTCAGAGAGGAAGGCAGAGGGGGAGAGTGACAGAAGCATCCATGGTGAGAGGGAATCATGGACCGGCTGCCTCCTGCACGCCCCACACTGGGGATGGAGCCTGTAACCTGGGCCTGTGCCTGACCGGGAATTGAACTGCCACCTGGTGGTTCATAGGTTGATGCTCAACCACTGAGCCAGGCCGCTGGCAGGTGGCTTCATTCTTACTCGGTGTCACCTCGCCTCCCGTCTGCCTCGCGCCACTGTAGGCGGTCCCCAGAGCAGGCTGGGCCTGACGTGCGCCTCTCTCTGCTCCTTTGCCTTCCCAGCAAGCGACCCACAACAACTTCCCCTTCTCCATACACGACAACCGGCACAGCCTCCGGAGTTCCGGATTCTACGTTGACTCCGTGAGTATCCTCAGGGCTCCTGATGTCCCGAGATGTGCTGAGCACAGAGCACTAACCTCAACATGGGAGCAGGGTCATTATAAAGCCTCCTAAGAGGCCACAGAAAAACAAATGCACGAAACTCTCCAAGTCCCAGACTGCCTCTCTCTCTCTCTCTCTCTCTCTGGGTC
>NW_005871574.1:455935-476673 GCF_000147115.1 Myotis lucifugus | reverse complement strand
GGAAGGGAGAGGGAGAGAGGGATAGAAACATCCATGATGAGAGAGAATCATGGATCGGCTGCCTCCTGCACACCCCCCACTGGGGATGGAGCCCGCAGCCCGGGCATGTGCCCTGACTGGGAATCGAATGGTGACCTCCTGGTTCACAGGTCAACCCTCAACCCCTGAGCCCCGCCGACCAGCCGGGCTGCCATATTGTACACTTAAACGTCGGCTGTCACGTGGCTGCTTGTACCGAAGACCTCAGAGCTGTGAGACCTTGCATGTTCTTCTCATCTTCTCGATTCTTCCCCAGGGCCTGGGACGTAGGAAGGTCGCCCCGGAAAAAAGGCAACACGTTTCGAGAAATTTCAATCTCTGGGCGAGCGACTTTGTCCCGTCTTATCTCGACGGCTTTTCCAATAACCAGATATCGTACGTCTGCCCGGAGACGGTGGTGGTCCCGCTTTTCAGGCGCTTCCCACGACAGTACAGCGAGGTCTGGGGCACGTGGAAGTTTATCCCCGAGCAGAGCTACGTGGAGTTCTTGAAAAAGAAGCCGAAAGTCCGGTTCGCTATTGACAAAAAGGCCGCCTCTCCGCTGGAGCCCTTGTGCCTCCAGGAGAGCCTTGATGAGCTGAGTAAGGCAGGCATGTCACTGGGCATTCCGCCCAGCACTACCAGTTAACGCGAGGCTTGTCAGGGTTAGACAGTGTGCGTGCCTGAACGCCAGGGCAGAGGCCAGTCTCCCACGGAGAGACCAGAAAGAGCCGATTCTGTGACCACACCCCGCCTACTAAGATCTACTTTTTTTTTTATTTTTAATGAGGTTGAAAAGCATTCAAGCCCTTACCCAATAAAAATATGTGAATGTGTTGTAAATACATTGAATGCATTTCAAATAGGCCACATTCACATTTAGGGGAGTTGTAAAGGTTACATAATTGAGATGTGGTTATATTTTCACTTTGAAACGTCAAACAATACAGAAAAAGTAGGCGTTCCCCTTGGTTTTAACACATCTCCGATCCTTGTCCTGTCCTCATGAGTAAATTAATTAACCGTTCGTTTTTATTCTGTGCCTTTACCATCTCATAGATACACGTGCAAAACTATGTAAAAATTTAACATAAGCTGTGTCGCAGAGCACACGGCACTCCATAACTTCCTTTTGATATGGAACAATGTGTCTTGGGGTAGTCACGGTGTCAGTGTGAACAGATTTGCTTTTTATTTTTTAAAATATATTTTTATTGATTTCAGAGAGGAAGGGAGAGGGAGAGAGATAGAAACATCAATGCTGAGAATCAGTGGTCGGCTGCCTCCTGCACGCCCCCTACTGGGGATGGAGCCCACATCCCGGGCATGTGCCCTGACAGGGAATCAAACCATCACCTCCTGGTTCCTAGGTCATCAGTCAGCCACTGAGCCACGCTGGCTGGACCGATGTGCCATACTTTTAAAATTATCTTCTTATTAATGAGAGTTTGAATTGTTTCTAATTTTTGGCTGTCGGACCCAATACTACATGAGCCCACTTTGAATTATCTTTTAGATACTTAAGGAGAGATATTTAGGGACAAAAAAAATGGTACTTGTTATTTTTTTAATTTGCATTTCTCTGGTTATGAGTGAAACTGAGCATCTTTTCCTGCGGGTTGGCCATTCATATTTCCCTCCTGAAACTGTCACCATCATCCTTTACCCAAAGTGTCGTGTTCATATTTGGATATTTCTCCGATAGATGAATTTTAGAATAAGCTTGTCAAGTAAATCCATTGGCCATTTCATAGGAATTTCCCCAAATTTAGATAGATTTATGGGAGAATTGACATCTTTGTGCCGTGGTGCAGTTCCCCATTTATTTAAATCTTTATGTTCTTCAGTAAACTTTTATAATTTTCTTCACATACGTCTGCCATGTTTCTTTTCTGTGTTTATCCCTGTATATTTTGAACTTTTATGGCTATTTTGAATGTTATTTTTTTACGTTACAGTTTTAGTTTGGTTTTGCCTGATGCGTAAGAAAGATGATTTCTGTAAGTAAACCTTGTATTTTTAACTTGCTACACTTCTAATAAACAAACACACACACAATGTATTAAAATAAAGTTCGAATACTTTCTCAGTGGGTTCTCTTGGATTTTCTGTGTAGATGACTGTCACTGGCAGAAGTGAGAATTCACATCATTTCTCTCCAGGCCACATCCTCACACTCAGGGTTACGTGGCTGAACTCTGCCGTGGCCAGTTCTCCAGAACTCATGGTCTCTGCCCCCCAACACAGGAATGCTGTCCTTCCATTTCCTTTTCTTCTCCCAGGGTGTGCCGAGCCAGCACGGCCATGGGTGAACCTGAACTCAGGGCCCTGTTCCCCATACTCAGCCCCATGTTGGGCGCTATATGTGCCAAGCCAGCACAGCCATGGGTGAGCCTGAGGGGGCGGTGAAGGATGCAGAAGACAGACAAGAGAAGAAAGCTGGGCGCTAGGTAGGATGCTGCCCTCTCTGATGGAGAGACAGCGCCACAGCCTGCAAGCCGAGTCTTTATTTTATAGTCAGATTCCACGAGGCAAAGTAAGGGCGTGGTCACACGTTCTCACAGGTTTCGAGTCTATTCAATCACACGCACCTGATCAAGCTTTGTTTACTTGCTGCCCCTCCCGCAGCCCACATCACTCAGCCACGTGGGGCCACAGGTGCGGACCATAAGGTCAAGCTCACAGCCATAGCCTTTGGCTGTAACTGTGCTGGGACTTGCACGTGGCTTTGCCACGAGAGGACCGGGCCCTCTCATTAGCCCCAGGCTTGAACCTGTCCGAACGCTGTAGCCGCTCTCCACAAGGGTGTCCTCACAACCCGCACCTGCTGAGCCTCTGCGCCTCGACTGCCCCTTCTCTACCCCAAACCCACCAACCTCCAACAAGAGTGACCCCAAACTCAATTTACTGGAGGTGAAATCTTAAAAACTACCAACAAGGTGCACAGCACCAGGTCTGCAATTACACGCAGGAGAGACGTGTGGGTGGGGAAAGACATTCCTCCCTCTAGGCTTCGGGGTTAAAGCGTGGCTGGGGGGAGGGGGTATAGTGACCGTTTATAAAAACGCAAATTAGACAACTTGCCCTTAAAACCAGTCTTTTTTCACTTGTTTCTGACATAAAAAATAAACCACACGGATCGATGGTGTCCCAGGTTTCAATCCAGTGAACCGAGAACAGAAGGACACAGCACATTCATGGGGGGGGAAAGGGGGGGAGGGTAGGTCTTGGGGGCTCCAGGGTTGACACCCCAAATACAATACCCCAGCTCACAAAACGAAAGTCTTCAATAACCTGGCATAGTCAGCGACCTGCTGCTGTGGTTAGTTCTCTTACTGTGTTGCTTTGAACAGAGGACTAAACAGCCAGCTAAACAAACCCCCACTTACTAATCCATCACATGCAGGTGTTTATAGATTTCTTCTGTTTTAACGAATTAGACTTGGACGTGTGCCATCCTGGAAATGACTTAGACACTGAAAGAAGGGCTGATGGCGTAGAAATAACATTTCTGAGTGATGCGCCCAGGATCATTCTCGAACAATAGCAGGAGGCGTCAGTTCCTTACTGTGACTATGATAGGCAAGCACATAGCTACCAAAGGCTCATAGACATGATCCTTAAAAGCGCAGAGTGATGACTTCTTATATATAACCCACTCTCTTTTTAAAAATATTTTTTAGGAGGGAGCCCCTAGGAGGGAGCCTCTTAGGAGAAAACCCCTGAGGGGGGCCTGGATGCCCAAGGCCATTGGATGAGGCTCCGTCTGGACACGGTACTCGTGGGGCCTCCGCTCTGGTGGGATAAGAACCCAGAGCTCCGACCACCCAGCGCTCCAGCGCGGCTGCCCCCACCCGGGCCATCTCGGGGCCCTGCCGGACCTCCCCTCTGACGCCCCTGCCACGGCCTGACCGGCGGACACCCATCTCTCCTCCTGCAGACGCTCCAATGGCGCGGCCTTCCCACCAGACACTCCCTCTGCTCACTGCCATGGCACACGCTCCCCTCCGGGTGGAACCTGCGTGTGACTCCCCTGGCTTATTGGGGTGTCTCCCCGGACAAACCTGGCATTGCGGAAAGACAAGCGAGCGTGCGGGACGCTTTCTGGACGCTCCCTGCCCAGGACCGCTGGGGAGCAGGCTCCAGCGCCCAGCCCAGCAGGAGCAGCCCCTCATTCCCTGCAGCTGCTCCCAGGATCCGGCGCCCACAGCGGGATAACCCTTCACAGCCCAGAGCGCCCGGCCTTGCTCTGCCGAAGGGGAAGCGCCGGGGCGACCTTGCACATTCTCCTGCGTTGATCGCCGTCGGAGACCGTGACTGCTGTCAGCCACCAGTGGCGTGGCCCGTCCTGCTCCACCTGATGCCACTGCGGGTCCCACAGAGGGTGGGGAGTCCCAGCATCGCCCCGGGAGGGATCTCAACGTTCCTCCCACGAATATCCTGTGAGGAAACCAGCACCCAACCCCTGTCCTCTCCTAGGACTTGAAAGGAAGGAGCTGAGAGTTTGTGCCTTCACTCGATCAGGATAGTCTTGGTGAGAGCAGGTACGTCCGCCAGCTGAATCTGGGCTGATTTCCGGCTCATTCCTCCTCCGGCCCTGCCCCCAGCCCTGCCCCCCACTTCCTCTCCCACACTGCCCCTCCCCTGGGGCCTGCTTGGGTGGGCACCTTCTGGTGGGTACCAATGTGAGTAAATGCTCGGCATGCCCAAACGCCCGTGGGCTGACGCATCGCTCCATGACTAGTTTCTAAGCCTCTAAGCCGCTGCTCTGGACATGGGGGTGCCAGGGGGAGCAGCCAGACTCATCCTCGGTTTTAGTGCGTGAGACCTGGACTGTCAGAGACCAAACGCAGCACCCTTTGCAGCCGCCAAGACAGCAAGGCAAGGATGCCGCTCAAGGGACAATACGTGGAAAGGTCATACTTATCATTTTATTAAGCTGTGATCGGGGAGATAAATGTCACAGGAATGTGTTTAATATCGGATACAGATTATATTGCAGAACAATTATGAATTTGTGTTTCTTGCGTACATTAAAATGTGGGCACGCACGTGTAAGGTTAGAAGCGGAGTAGTGTTTTATCTGCTGGAGGAGGGGCTGGTTTTGATTCTTTCTCTCCTCAGGGAAAAGGAGAACAGCAAACTCTCCCCTGAAGCGCGGAGCGTGTTCTGGTCACGTGTGGGCGCGAGCAGCTGTTCTGGTTTCATTTATTTACTTCCTGAGCGTGGAGTGAGAGGTAAAGTGGGGAATTCATGGCGTCAGCGTGAGGGGTTCTGGGTGTGATCAGCCGGTTCCCCACCTTCTCGTTGGGAACGTGAAGTCGGGGTGTTCGCCCTGGGAAAAGGGAGGCGGCGCCCAGCCCCTGCTCAGTGGGCGCTGGCGAAGCTGGGGTGCAGCAGAGGCACGGGGGGCAGAGGGGGACAATGTGTGGGTGGGGTTGCAGCAGCCTGGATTCCAGGCAGCTGGGGAGGCGAGGAGCCCTCAGCGGTCCGCTGGGCCCGAGGCTCAGCTCCGTGCAGGGGAGACGGGGTGAGAGCTTGATGGAGGAACGGGGTCAGCAGAAGGATTTTTTCCTCTTTAAACAACAAATTTATTATCTTGTGGTTCTGGGGGTCACAGTCTTAAATGGGTCTCCATGGACAACAATCAAAGTGTGGGCGGCTGGCTCCTGGTCACGGGAAGCCCTGGCCTTCACCCGGACCCCCAAGGAGAAGTGCCATTTCTCCCTCCTCGTCGGAGCCCCCCGCACCCCTCAGCCGCAGGATGGTCAGGATCCACATCATCGTCTTCCCAGGATGCAATAGGGCTCCTCCCCCCCTCCCTTTTTCTTTACCTTCACAGCGTCAGTTCTGTCTGCCCCTCACCAACCATTTAGCGCATCAACGGATGAAGGAGGGAGCCCACCACTCAAACCAGCATGCAGACCTGGGTGTGTGTTTTGTTTTGTTTTGTAAATATATTTTATTGATTTTTTACAGAGAGGAAGGGAGAGGGATAGAGAGTTAGAAACATCGATGAGAGAGAAACATCAATCAGCTGCCTCCTGCACACCCCCCGCTGGGGATGTGCCTGCAACCAAGGTACATGCCCTTGATCGCAATTGAACCCGGGACCCTTCAGTCCGCAGGCCGACGCTCTATCCACTGAGCCAAACCAGTTAGGGCCACCTGGGAGTGCTTTAACTGTCCTGCTTTTTAACAGAAATCAGCGTTTCCGTCTGGAGGCAGGACGATCATTTTGCTTTAGAAAGCGCAGCGGGTGGGTGAAGCCTCGACTACAAAGATGACCATGTTTCGCTGAGGTCACATTTGTGGGAAAAAACGCTGTAGCCCTGGCTGGTGTGGCTCAGTTGGTTGGGTGTCATCCCATGCACCTAGAGGTCACGGGTTTGATTCCCAGTCAGGGCACATGCCCGGGTTGTGGGCTCCATCCCCAGTAGGGGGCGTGCAGGAAGCAGCCAATCAATGAGTCTCTCTCATCATGGATGTTTCTATCTCTCTCCCTCTACCTCTCCTTTTCTTTCTCTGAAGTCAATAAAATTATATATTTTTTAAAAAGTCAAGTAGGTAGCAAGCACCCTTTCCTCAAATGACTATACAAAGATCAGTTCACCGTTTTAAACATTTGGACAAAAAAAATACACCCATGTAGGGTAATTTTTTAACCTAAAGAAATTCCAGGTGTCTAAGGCCCAGGAGCAGACTTGAAGCTGAGCGGTTTCGGGTGAGCGCTCAGCCCCATAAAGCCGCTGCCCCAACCCCCCCCGCCCCCTAGTCCCCCCCGCCCCCCCCCCCGCCGCCTAATTCTCAGGGCAGGCATTGGTGCTTTCCCAGCGCAGCCACACAGCCTAGAACTGTGTCCATTTATGGGAAAGTCAAAGACCAATAAATAAAAGTTTAATTTCCTGATTCCCCGAAGTCGATGGGGCTTAGAAAATACCAATCCTTCCAACAATGGACTCTCAAAAATTCCTGGGAGCAGCACCTCGTATCAAATTTCATTGCCCAGAGAAAGAATCAGATAACCATGCAGTGAGGAAAAAGGCAAGGAACGAAGTATATGTACTGTGCTCACAACGAGACAGCTGTCTGCCCCGGGAGGGACTGGCCGCGTCCCGCCGTCATCAACCTCTGCGCACGCAGGGCAGGATTCCGGAGGCCTCTCCCCGTTTTCTAAACCCGCTGCTGCCGTGTTGGTTTTACAACAACAAAATGAAACACCGACTGGCAAAATGATTCGTTAATTGTTTAACAGATGCTTTTACTCAGAACAAAGAGCATCGCGTGCAGCTTCCAATGCAAATCGCTGAACACCAAGAAATTCAATGAAGTCTCACAGGGCGGGATTTCTTAGCTTTCTTCTTTTCAAAAATATTTTTATTTTATTTCAGAGAGGAAAGGAGAAGGAGAGAGGGATAGAAACATCAATGATGAGAGAGAATCATGGATGGGCTGCCTCCTGCATGCCCCCCACTGGGGATGGAGCCCACAACCCAGGCCTGTGCCCTGACCAGGAATCGAACCCTGACCTCCTGGTTCACAGGTCAAAGCTCATCCGCTGTGCCTCACTGGCTGGACCACTGGCTTCCCTTTTTAGCCATTTCTCCAGTGGTGGTCCTCGGAGTCCGGCTCCTGACCCTCCCCCTCCCTCCCCCTCCTCTTTCCTGCCTGCATTTTGTTGGCCAGTCACTTACTTAGACAACCACTTACTCAGCAGAACTTGCCACGGTGCCAGGCCCCACACGAGGCTAGGAGATGCAAGCCAAAGGACAGTCATGTCCCTCGGGAGCGGGAATTCCACCGGGGAGGAGACGGGCACACAAGCAAACAGGATCGGAGGAGAGAGACGCCCCGAGCGGGGCCAGGGTTGGACCGGCTCCCTGGACGTCCCATAAGCACGCAAACTCAGCAAGTCCGAGTGTGAGCTCGAGCCCGGCTCCTTCTCCCCCTCACGGTCCACATGTTCGTTTCGGACACCAGCATCTGTCTAGTCCAGTGATGGCGAACCTTTTGAGCTCGGCGTGTCAGCATTTTGAAAAACCCTAACTTAACTCTGGTGCCGTGTCACATATAGACATTTTTTGATATTTGCAACCATAGTAAAACAAAGACTTATATTTTTGATATTTATTTTATCTATTTAAATGCCATTTAACAAAGAAAAATCAACCAAAAAAATGAGTTCGCGTGTCACCTCTGACACGCGTGTCATAGATTCGCCATCACTGGCCTAGTCACTGAAGCTGGGAGTCCACCTGGATGCCCCCTCCCTCCTTTCCTCCCTCTGAGCCCTGCTCCCTGTCATCCTGCCTTAGAAATGGTTCTGATCACTTCTCTCCATCCCCACCGCCACGGTCCCAGTCCTCCCTCGCTGTCTGTCTCCTGCTGTCCCTTTCGTCATATCCTCTTGCTCCTCATGTGTCACCTCAGAGGGATTCTCCTGACACACACCCAACTGCGTGACGCCCTTGCTTTACAACCGCTGAAGACGCCCGGCCGGCGTGGCTCAGTGGTTGAGCATCGACCTATGGACCAGGAGGTCACGGTTCTATTCCCGGTTTGGGGTGTGCAGGAGGCAGCCAATCAATGATTCTCTCTCATTATGGATGTTTCTATCTCTCTCTCTCCCTTCCTCTCTGAAATCAATACAAAAAAATATATTTTTTAAAAGAAAATAAATAAAAGCCATTGGAGGCTCCCCACCAATGGGTCAGGTTCAGTCTCCCTGCCATGACCCCAAACCCCATGATGCCAACCTCCACCTGCAGCCAGGGCCTTGAACTCCTGTCATTTTCCAAGCATGTGGCGCTTGTGGGCTCCACTGGGCCGTGGCTCACGCTGGCTCTCTGCCTGGAATGCTTTCCCACACCCATCAGAAGGGCAGGTCTGGGAAAACCCTATTCGTTTACTGTTCCGGGTCCAGGCCCAGTGCCATCTTCTCAGGAGCCCCCTGTCCCCCGCCCTGCCCTGGGCATCTCCTTTCGGATGACAATGCGGAATGTTCCAGACCAGGAGGGAGCCCCCCAGCCCACAGGCATCGCCCCCACAAAGAGCTCCTGGTCGCGGTCGTCGCTGAAACAGCTTGTGGGCTGCCATGGCCGCACCAGTGGACGGAATCCTGAAGTCTAGGCGATATTTAAACCCCCAACACTCACCTTTTTAAACTTTTTAAAAATCTGAATTAAGACGTGAGATGTACTCAGAGAATTATAGGCAGCAGTGAATTTTGAGATCAAATGAGGCCGAGCTCACGGAGAACGCACGCTGACCACACCTTTCCTGCCGGAGACATTTTTTTTTCCAGGCTGATTGTTGCTTCGCTGTCTGTTTCCAGGGTTACCAGTGAAATTGAGTTTTCTTTTCTTTTTTTTAATGTTTATTAGTCATTTGTATTTCTCCCCGAAGTCCTTGGCGGAATTCTCTTACCATGCAGGTGGAGGTGGGGGCAGGAAGTGGGGGTCTGGGAGCGAGACTTCTCAGGAGCGGAGGGGAGAGAAGGCCCGCCGCCCCTCCTGGGACCTGACCGCCTCCCAGGCCCGCCCGCTCGGCTCCCTCCTCTGCCTCCTTTTTCCTTCCACAGCTCAATCCTGGATGGTCTTGCCTCTTCCCTGGGATGATGGGCGTGAATGGGGTCCTGGAGACACTTGAGCAGGAAGTATGGGGCTCTGTGCTAAATGCCGGCCCCCAGCTGGGTGGAAAGCAGGTGAGGACTAGGCATGGAAATGACGGCAATCACACCTCACTTACAAATAAAACATAGCTCTGGCTGGTTTGGCTCAGTGGATAGAGCATCGGCCTGCGGACTGAAGGGTCCTGGGTTCGATTCCCGGTCAGGGCACAGGCCCAGGTTACGGGCTCAATCCCCAGTAGGGTGCGTGCAGGAGGCAGCTGATAAATGATTCTCATCATTGATGTTTCTATCTCTCTCACCCTCTCCCTTCCTCTCTGAAATCAATAAAAACATATTTAAAGGATAAATAAATAAATCAATAAAACACAAGGTGGGTTCATTATTAAAATAGGGGCAGTCGGTCTGCAGGGTGGTCCCCAATGATCCCTGCCTCCCTACACTCATGACCTAATATAGTCCCTCCCATAATGCATCAGGGCTGGTCCTCTGTGACCAGTAGAAGATGGTGGATGACCATGGCTGACTTCTGAGGCTAGAGGCTAGGTCAGGAGCATAGATAGAGCTTCCTTCTGGCATTCTCTCTCTCCCTCCCTCTCCCCTCCCCCTCCCTCCTCTCTCCCTCCCTCCTTTCCTCTCCCTCCCTTCCTCCTCCTCTCTCTCTCTCTCTCTCCTCATGCTGTAAAGAAGCCCAAACTGGCCCTTGTGGAGAGCCACGCTCAGGGGGAAATGAGACCCCAGCCCCCAGCCGGCCTCAGCCACCAGGTGAGTGGCCACACCTGCAGATGTTTCCAGTCTTCGACGCGAGGCCCCGACAATCACCCCCCGTCTGGGTTCAGAATGGCTGTTTCCCACCCGCACGTTTGTGGTCATTTGTCATGCAGCCCTCGTAGCTGGACCAAGATAAACAGCGACATGCCATTCACGGGACTGTGCCCGACATCGCTGTCGCCGGGTGTGGGCACACCTTGACCGCTTTATGTCCAGAAAGTGCCAGGTGAAGGACCCCGCTATTCGGGGACAAGGCTCTATGGTCAGGCGTCGGACAGACAGCCAGTTAGGATACTGCGTGGGGTGCCCATCTCTAACCGTCTCAAAGATGCTCAGTCGGCGACCATACAGACGAACGCCACCAGAGGGCAGGTGTAGCTACCGAAATAGGCCCTCGCACACAGCCTATCCTAGTCCCTCCCTGGGCCGCCTTCTTTTTCTTTTCATGTCGCCGATGATTGATATTGACGGCTGATACTGATCGCTGCTCACACGTGGGCTCCTGGTGAAGAACTGAATCTACAGTCCAAACCCCAGCCATCCCGGGGACGCCTTCGGAGAAGAAGTGCCCCCGCAGCTCACGGAACGCAGTTGTGTTTCTCATGAAATGCATTTTTGTGATGACAACACCTCCCATTTCATTACCGGGGAAGACGGGGCTGCTATTTTTAAACGTCAGCGGGGCAAACGTTTCCCGACTCCACGGCGCTGCGCGGAGGCAGATGTGCTGTTTCCTCAGCTCCATTTGTTTCCTAATGGGATTAAATAATGCTCATTATTTCATAACGAACAAAGTCAGATGTGATTTTGAAAAAAGAAGCCGTTGCACTTATTTTTCTTTCACCTCAGAACTGCCCGCCCCTGATGCATCCTGACATTAAAATGAACCCATTCGTTGGGTAATTTAAAGCCGCCTCCGTTTCTCCCACAACCATGAGGGAACGGGCCTCTCGGACCCTGGGCACAAATTCATTTCTAGGAACTTCGGAGAGTGTGGCTCACGGAGTGCTTCCGACCCACTCGTGGTCAGCACTTGGTGTGGGTGTCCACGCGGGTCTCTGCAGACAGCTGGCTCCCTCGCAGGGCGCCTCCCGCCGGGGAGGGAAGAGCAGGGCCCTGACCATTGCTCACTTGTAATGTGCACCGAGCCCTCCCAGAGTGGAGACTGTAGGCTCAGAGGGGAGAGGTTGGGTGTGTCGCAGCACGTGGCCTGTCTGAACCTCAGCCTTCTCATCTGTGAAATGGAGACCGTCCTCCAGTTTCCCGGAGAGGCTGGGCGGGGGGTGGGGGGGTGGGGGTGGGTCGTAGCTGAACCAGGCAATGGACAGGAAGCACCTCCCTCGCAGAGCTTTAGCCCTGAGTGTAAACACGCTGAGTGTGGACAAGCAGGCAACTGTGACTCTAGTGACTAGCCCAGGGGTGGGCAAACTTTTTGACTCGAGGGCCACTATGGGTTCTTAAACTGGCCCGGAGGGCCGGAACAAAAGCATGGATGGAGTGTTTGTGTGAACTAATATAAATTCAAAGTAAACATCATTACATAAAAGGGTACGGTCTTTTTTTTTTTTTTTTTAGTTTTATTCATTTCAAACGGGCCGGATCCGGCCCGCGGGCCGTAGTTTGCCCACGGCTGGACTAGAGTCTAGTCCAGTGGTCGTCAAACTGCGGCTCTCGAGCCACATTCAGCTCTTTAGCCCCTTGAGTGTGGCCACGAAGTTTCAATCGCACTGTACGTGCGCGCCCGCACGTGGTATTTCGTGGAAGAGCCACACTCAAGGGGCCGCAGTTTGCCGACCACTGGTCTAGTCTAATGCCACCTGGGTGGGCAGGGACAGATCTCTAAACTTCTCAGCTGGAGAGTCTTTGAGGACTCGCTTGGGCCTTCTCATTCCAGGAGTCCCACCTGGTACTTCCCAAACCCCACGCGGGGCAGGTTGGTGCCCTGGTCTGGCTCCAAGCGCCCTGAGCCCACTGCTCCCCACCGGCACGGCACCGGCACCGGGATGCTGTCCTCCCTGGTGGCCTCACACGTGTGTGTATCTGTGATCCTCAGGGACGATAACAAAAAAGCCGTCCACTGGCCTGTCTTAAACAACATTTATTCCTCACAGCCCGAGATCAGGGTGCCCGCGGGGCCGGTTCTGGTGAGGGCCCGCTTCCCGGCTGGCAGACGCCGTTTCCACGTGACCTCACATGGCGGAGGGAGAGAAAGCTCTGGCTCCTTCTCTTCTCCTAAGGCAGGGGTCCTCAAACTTTTTAAACAGGGGGCCAGTTCACTGTCCCTCAGACCGTTGGAGGGCCGGACTATAGTTTAAAAAAAACTATGAACAAATTCCTATGCACACTGCACATATCTTATTTTGAAGTAAAAAAACAAAACGGGAACAAATACAATATTTGTGTTTGCGTGTGGCCCGAGGGCCGTAGTTTGAGGACCCCTGTCCTAAGGGCACCGACTCTGTCATGGGGGCTCCACCCTCCTGGCCTCCCAAAGGCCCCGTCTCCAAATGCGCTCACAGGGGTTAAGCTTTCATCATAGGAATCGGGGGGGCACCATGTCGTCCATGACAGTGTACCAGGAGCCTCACACAGACCTGGATCGGAACAGGAAGGATGCCCCCTGGCGGTGAGCACTATGATGGCACGCAGTATTGGCACCCAAATATTTGTTGATGAAAAGACAGTAAACGGTGACATATTTCTGCTTCGAAAAAATGTCAAAATATTTTTACTAAAATTAAGTTCAGCGCTGTGTTGTAATAATGTAAAAGGCAATGCTTAAATGGAAAATGACATTTTAAATTAAAGACATGCTTTCAAAGAACCCGAGCTAATAGATTTTTTTTTCCCAAATAACTCTGAGCATGACTTAAATATTCTAACCGGCCACTGGTTTATTGATCAGAAGGACGTAGGTATTAAATTACTGGCTGAATACTGCCCCCGGAATCCCATTTGTCTTTGGATTATAGGGTGATTAATGTGATAAATAGCAAAAGATATATTTTCGTCGTGATAACATCTAAAAGCACAGTCCGATGTTCATTGTTCTTCTAGGCTGAGCTATTCCAAAGGAGTGTGTCTGACCCCACAGTGAAACATTTAAAATGTTTTCAAGTGTCCATATGCCCCAAATTCAGAGTAGTGAGAACATCTCACTCATGGGCAGTTTATTTTGTATCTTGTTTTTCCAAGGTCCTTCCCCTGCCGGAGGTAGAAGATTCAACACACCCGCTGACTCTGGAAAGTAGCAAAGAACCCAAGTGAATCCAGCGCTTGAGGTGGGGCCTGGGGCAGCTGCCAGGACCCTGTGGCTCTTTTGTTTAGAATCCTACCCCTGCCCCCCACTGCCAGCAACTCCCTCCTCTTCCCTTTCACTCTCCTCTCTCTCTTTATTTTTTAAAATAATTTTGATTATTTCAGAGAGGAAGGGAGAGGGAGAGAGAGATTGAAACATCCATGATGAGAGAGAACCATGGATCGGCTGCCTCCTGCACGCCCCCCACTGGGGATCAAGCCCACAACCAGGACATGTGCCCTGACCGGGAATCTAACAGTGACCTCCTGGTTCATAGGTTGACGCTCAACCACTAAGCCACGCGGCCCGGCTCCTCTCTTCTCTCTTCCCAGCTCCCCTGCTGGACCCCAAGTGGCAGTGCCCAGTGGGAGGAGGCCCGGGAGGTTAAAGGGGAGAAGCCAGGGCCCGTGGGTGCTGGCTCTGGGCTAAGCCCATGGGAAGCTCAGCGCGGTCAGTCCGTCTGCAGGGGTGAGCACAGCGGCGGCCTGAGGGGCCCTCCACATTGGACCCGGTGCCCCATGTGGCCTGTTCTGCAGCTGTAGGTCCCGGCTCCGTGGGGCAGCCTCACCCCCAGGAAGTCCCGCCTCCCCGCTTGCCATCCTTCTCCCCCTTCCCGGCTTGTCCGATCCTGGCCTTCGGCACCCGCGGTCAGCACGGACTCTGAGCTCCCGGGGAGGAAGGTCGCATCCTTCTCTGCCTTACCTCCTGCGTGGAGCCGGCCCTGCACGGACTACCCAGCTGGTGGGGGAATGAACGACCAGAAACTAAATGAGACGGGAACAGGGAAGCGCTTTGTAGACAACAAGGCCCATAGGAGGCACCGAATGCTCACGGTTCTTCCTGTTCCTCAGCGCCAGGGTCCTGCCCAGGACAGAGCCAGCGGGCGGAGGGGAGCCCAAGGCTGCAGCTGGGCCCCAGGAAGTGGAGCCTCAGGTAAGTCCCGTGGGCAGGTTGTTCACCAGGAGCACCTGGCCACGAACGAGCCGACCAGCCACGACCACCTGTCTTCCTTCCATCCCGCGGCTCCCGTTCTCAGCTCAGTGTGGAGAAAGGTCCTTTGGTTCGGGTCACCCCCCGTCAGCCCTCGGCCTGCGGGACAGTGTGACCGACTGTCGGTTTCCCACTGGGTTGTGGGGCCGCTGCCCTGTCCCAGCACCGCCCCCAGCTCCAGAGGGAGGCCAATCCAGCCCAAATCCACCCGCAGTCCTCCCATCGCGTGTGGAGTTCCCGGGGGAAACCGGGCAGCCAGAAGGTCCTGGGAGGGGGAGTCCAACGGGCGGAGTGGGTTTTGCTGCCACCAACACCTGGACTATGTGCCTTTCTTGAGTCTGCGACACGTCACAGCTGCGAGGAGGGACTCAGCTGAGAATTAAAAAAAGTTTCCGCAGATAGTTCTGGAAGCTGAGACTGCAGATGGATGGGACCAATGGGGGAGGGGAATGGAATTACTGCCTTAGGAAACGCCCGGCCGTCCATACACGTGTTCATCCAGCGATTCTCACACGGGTCCACTCTGAGGCGCGGATAAGATGATCTTTGTAACGTGTCCCCACTTCCCGTCTCCAGAGCCAGAGAGAGGCCAGGCAGCAGCTCCTTCGGAAATGCAAGCGGCGCAGGCAGCCACCCAAAGCGAAGGACCTCCAGTCCTTCCTTAATGTGTTCTTATATCCCTGCGTACATGTTTGCTGACACAACGTTCACGCGAGGCTGGGAAGAGCTGGGAGGAACTCACAAGGCTTTTCTCACAGTCCCTCCACCCCCCGGGTCAGAGGCCGCCGAGCCTCCCGCCGGCCGGTGCCAGGGCCGGGGCCGAGGAGGGTTTGGTTGCGCGGGACTGACCAGCACAGGACTTCGCTCTCACGTGAAATCGGCCACCCACAGGGATGGTTTCAAGTTAGCTTCACAGGAAAGCTAGTTCGGGAAGGGAATGGGGGGGAGCGCAAAAGACAGATCCCGCCCCACTTCGCCATGTACCTGCGATGGCGGCCAGCGCCAGGTCACAGATGACCTGCCGTAGAGACTTCCATGCGAGTGGCCAGCAAGCACATGAGAAGATGCTCATGGTCGCTAGTCATCAGGGACACGCACATCAGCACCACAGCGAGGTCTCCCCACCCCCACCCGGAGGGCTACTATAAACAGCAACAACCCAGAGGATAACAGGTGCTGAGGATGTGGAGAAATTGGAACCCTCATGCACCGTCGATGGGGATGTAACGTGGTGCCGCTGCTATGGCAAACTGGATCCCGGTTACCTAAAAAATTAAAACCAGAATTACCGTATGATCCAGCTGTCCCACGTCCTAGAGAATTGAAAACAGAGTCTCGAAGAGATATTTGTACAAGTTCATAGCAGCACTATTCACAATACAGTAGGTCCTCGGGTTCCGTCCGAGATCCGTTCCCGACGTAAGGCGGAACCCACCTACATAAGCACCTTCGTCACTCACATGGAGCACACACACAGCAGTAATGAAGTGAAACAGTAAAAAAAATTTAAAAGAAAAATAACAATTCCTGACCTTTACCCCTGGTAAATAAATAATAAAAAACATAAAGCACGTATGTACATACGGCGAAATGACAGAACTTTTTAAAAAATAAATAAATGTGAGATGGCGACGTAACCACGAAACGACGTATGTTGAGTCTGACGTAACCCGAGGACTGCCTGTCAGAAGGTGGCAGCCGCCCACGTGTTCGTGAGCGGGTGAATGGAGAAACAAACGTGGTCTATCCACACGAGGGCATACGACTCAGCCTTAAAGGAAGGAGAGCCCGTCACACGCTACCACATGGAGGAGCCCTGAGGACCAGACACTGGGTGAAATAAACAGTCACGAAAGGCCAGGTTCTGTGCAATTCCACTTCCACAAAGTCCCGAGGGAGGTCAAAATCATAGAGACGGAAGCAGAGTGCTGGGCGCCAGGGCTGAGGAGCGGGATCTGGGGAGTGTTTTTTTAATGGTACCGAGTTTCAGCTTTGCTAGATGCAAAGTTCTGGGGATGGTGAATGTACGTAACCACACTCCGCTGTACCCTTCCCAAGGGTCAGGATGGTTGATTTTATGTGATGTGCAGTTTACTACCATTAAGGACACTCATAGCCACTGTCGTTGGCCACCCTTCGTGTCCTGCCGAGTCCGTGTCACCCTGGGGGTGTTGAGTCCTGGACCGTGTCTTTCTGATCTGTGTCCACCACGGATCCTGGACCGGGTCTGGCACACAGGTGCTCAGCACAGTTTTACTGAACGTCTGAGGGAGAGAGGGAGAGAGGGAGGGAAGAAGGAATGAATAGAAACTCCACAAAAGATAAATTACACACGGACAGTAACCAAATGAGAATATGTTCAGCTTCACTAGTAACCAAAGAAAAGCCATTAGAGCAACAATGAGTTTCCATTTCTCAGTAGGAAATGAGCAGAGGTTTTTATTATTAGAATTTAAATACCTAATGCGAGCACGGAGTTGCAGAGAGGGGTAGCTCGGGCAGCCTTGGCACTTGCTGCAGGGAGATGTCGGAGTCCATGCGACCAGCCCCGTAAGAAGCCGGACCCTTTGGCCCCATCGTCTCCCGTCCAAGCACATATCCTCAGGGATCAATGGGATATCTAGACAGAGGTGTTTGTTACAGGTTATTCGTAATCGCGCAGAGACGGGAGCTTCGGTGCAAGATGAAACACGCTGCAGCTACTAAGATCCTATTTCAGAAACATATTTCATGATCTTCAAGAAATGTTTGCATCCGCGCCTGCATATAGGTTATGCGTATAGTAAGATCGGTTTTGTTAAAAACACTATTGGTGCCCTAGCCGGTTTGGTTCACTGGCTGGAGCGTCGGCATGGGGACTGAAGGGTCCCAGGTTCAATTCCGGTCAAGGGCATGTACCTTGGTTGCAGGCACATCCCCAGTAGGGAGTGTGCAGGAGGCAGCTGATAGATGCTTCTCTCTCATCGATGTTTCTAACTCTCTATTCCTCTCTCTTCCTCTCTGTAAAAAATCAATAAAATATATTTAAAAACAAACAAACAAAAACACTATTGGAAACTTATTGGCTCGGGGTAACGGGAAGGGGAGAGGACGGGGACGCGGGAAGGCTCGCCAGAGGGCTGGCGCTCCCGCAGCCCTGAGGGACCTGAGTGCTTGCATCGCTTCCTCTGCACTTGGACTTGGGGCTGGCTTTGCCCTCCCTGGCATCTCGCCTTGGGCCCTGCCCCGGAGATGGGCTGACAGTGCTTTCGGGTCTGTTGTCCCTGTGATCCATGTCGGCTCAACTCAGCCAGCAGAGACATCCTCCAAGGCGTCTCCTTAAGGCCCGGCTGCAGCAGGGGTTCGAGCCAGCGCACATGTAAGGCCCGCTCAGCTGGCCTCCGGTCCCGCAGGGAGAGCCTCGCCCGGAGCCCAGGGCCGGGTAGGCCACAGCACCCGCACCTTCCGCAGGGCCCTTCCACACAAGCCGGAGGCCCAGGCTGCAAAGCCCAGGACGGGGACCTGAGACTCAGAGGGACCATGGCCTGTCCAGGACGGGAAGCAGCCCAGGGCCGGAGCCGGGCCTGGGTCCTAGCTTTCCCGACACCCTGAGAGGCGCCCTGCTGCGGTGGGGACCGGGGAGGGCTGCCGCGTGAGGGCTGCCGGGTGGGGGGGGGGGCGCTGGATGGCCTGCAGCTGCGCTTCGTTCTCGCACGAGGATGATAAACATTATCTTTGTGTACACATCAGGAGACCATCTGGAGAGCTTTTGAAATGTATACTTGAAAAAAATTACAACCTACAGACAACATAGCCATTCCCTTCTCTTTGGGTTTTATATAAACCCATGCTCCTTCCCCCTTCCCCCCCAACCCCCCCAATGAAGAAAGAACTACATGTTCTGGAAGTTTGGGCCAATGCAATAAACAAATCAGAGATGTGACCTGTGCCTGGACGGGATTGTGTGTAGATATCATGCTTGCCCATGGAGCTCCCACAGCCCTGCAGGCTCCCCGCTGGGCTGCTGAGGCCCCCGGCTTCCCGCCCCTCGCAAGCGGCCCTGGACAGGGCCCCTGGAGGAAGAGGTTCCCTGGGCAGATCTGGAGATGGAGACAGGACTCGCACATATGGGCCGCCACCGCAGCCCAGGCCAGAGGCTGGGGACAGCAGGCTGGCTGTGCCCAGGAAAAGAGGACCGTGTTTGGTGACCAGCTAGCCGGCGGCCACCCCTCCGAAGAGATGCTCAGCTCACTGGGAACCAGGAAAATGCAAAGAAAAGCACAAGGTATCATTTTACACCAGCCCATTGGCCGAACAAAGCACCGGGCCAGGAATTGCACCGCCAGGGGGCGCCATTCACAAAGACTGGCCCTCCCGCCTCCCCATCCCCAGTGCTGAAAGTTTTCATTCCGTGCACATATGGCCTCTCGCACACCATCAATTTGCTTATTTATAATGTTCGCCGTTTATTGCCTTTCTCCCATCTCTGGACTATCAGCTCCAACGGGGCACAGAAATCAGCATCCTCTCGTGGACCCGGTGCTCGGAGGGAGACTGGTCCCCCGCCCCGTGATTGGCTGTCGGGCTTGGAGATGTCCCGAGCATCCCCTGGTTTAGGATAATCGTGGGCCCTTTAGGAGTGAACGTGCAGGAGGCAGAACCAGGTAAACCCCCAGGTGGTCTGTCCCCTCCCATCATTTCTGACTTAGTTTTTTTTTTTTTTTAAATATATTTTTTATTGACATCAGAGAGGAAGGGAGAGGGAGAGAGAGAGAAAAACATCAATGATGAGAGAGAATCATGGATCGGCTGCCCCCTGCACACCACACACTGGGGATGGAGCCCGAAACCCGGGCATGTGCTCTGACCGGGAATCGAACTGTGATCTCCTGGTTCATAGGTCAATGTTCAATCCCTGAGCCACGCCGACCGGGCTAATTTCTGACTTTAGAAATGACAAAATATACCTTTCAGATAAACCAACCAGCCTAATTAATATTTCCCATTATGGGACTTTTTGCTAAGCTCCTAAATAATTTTATTTTCTTTAGGTTAATCCTCACCCCAGGATATTTTTCCATTGACTTTTAGAGAGAGTGGGAGGGAGGGGGAGAGACAGAGAGAGACATCCATGCGAGGGAGACACATCGATTGGCTGCCTCCTGCATGCGCCCCACCAGGGCTGGGAAGTGAACCCGCAACCAAGGTATGTGCCCTTGCCTGGAATCGAACCCGGGACCCTTCAGTCTGCGGGCCGACTCTCTATCCCCTGAGCCAAACCAGCGAGAGCTCCTAAAGCCGTCTTAGATCGCAGCGAGTTTGTTCTTCCTGCCGCCGATCCAGCATCTCCCAGGGCCGCCGCACCGAAGCCATTTGGAGAAAAGAGACATTGAGACAGCTTCCGGGTCTGCAGGCCCGCGGGGTGATAACCCTGCCCTACGAGAAAACCGCGAGGATCAAAGTTCACATCCCGCCGGGCGCTTTATATGTACATTGCGAAGGCTGCTCCAAAGATGGAATAACATCCCTCCACGGCTATGACTAATGAGGGTACGAATGGCACATCTGAGACGGCCCGAACGTGTAATTATTGTGAGGGTTTCACAGACACAGAAATATAATGATCTTCCGCTAAGTAAATTGCCAGCTCCCGGTGAAATAAAGGGGGTCCCTCCAGAATCGGCAATGGTTTGGGGTGGGGGCTGGCGGGAAGTGCTTCACCTCGGCTGTTCTCTCTGGAGCAGTCACGCAGACACGCATCTGCCCACGCCCGGCTCTCACATTGTTCTCCGCCTCCCGCGGAGCTCGCCAGGGAGCCGGGCCTGGCCGCCTCCGCCCCGGTGCTGCTCGCCCGGCCCCACGCAGCAGGCTGGCGCTGGGTGGGAGCGGCTGTGCTGTTTACCTCGGTAGGCGTCCCGGCCATAATATTTTCCCAAGAACACGGGTGTGTTTAAAGGTCAGGGTTGATGCTGATTTGACGGAATAACACGAATTCATCTTTCTCGGCGTAAATGGGGTACACGGCTTGGTTTAAAGGTAAACTGTTTCTGCGCC